>NC_065516.1:15332372-15599244 GCF_006386435.1 Epinephelus moara
GGGGGGGGGGGGGGGGGGGGGGGTGGGGGGGGGGTGTGGGGGGGGGGGGGTGGGGGGGGGGGGGGGGGGGGGGGGGGGGGGGGGGGGGGGGGGTTCTTGTGCAGCTTTCCTTAAAAAGCCAGGTCAAGCATTCAGCAGACTGTAAAAGGAGCTGATCCTCTGATCCTCTATCAGACCTCAGGAGCTGTGACAGCACCTTGCATACTAATGGACTGTTCTCCTTTTTTTTATACTGAAGGGAATATCTGTGCCAGCAGCTGGGTCAGGGAACACTGTGGTTTGAAATTTAGCTATTTTAGTCCTAGTTTTTGTGCCTGTATCGCTGACAAGGATCAAACACGTCTACGGCAAACACTAAGTTGAAAAAGCATTGCCACAATTAAAATAAAAAGCTTCAGATACAAGGTATAATGCAAATTAAAATTGAGCAGGTAGGACATTTCTATAGCATAGCCAGGAAATTTAATATATACACTATATGGAAATAGTCTTTGCATACAGTAGGGGACTTCAGAGGGACTAAATCTACAGAAAACCAACGTACTGCAGCAATTTATTTGAAATAAGACTGGTTATGCAATATTCTGTGTTGACTAATTGCACCCAAATGGCTGTGTTTTTTTCATATAGAGCATCAAACTGAAACGCATGTGATGGTGCTCTTTGAAATCAGCAAGCAGCTGAGTCACCAAGTCCTTCATAACTCAACAGTTCTGTACATGAAACCAGAGCAGCAAGGATAGAGAGGGAGGAGGAGAGAGGGGGGCTGAAATCTGAGAGAGCCTTTAAAATACGCAATTAAGTCAGTGACAACGCACTCAGTTATTTTACAAGAATTATTGCCTCTTCAAAAAGTTTTCAGTGCCCTCAAGCTCTTCTAAGCTTTTAGTTTTACTGACTGACACTGTCGGAGCAAGAATGAGATGATGGCATACAAAAAGGATAAAATGCTGTACTTTTCCTGATGTAATATAATAAAAATTTGCTTTTTCCATTGCTCAGAGTGAGATTGGATATTTCACTGAATCGGTGCCATCTGCATTTTGTAACTTTTCTAAAATCAAACTTGATTTTTTATTTTGTCTTTTATTTCAGCACTGAATCTAATAAAAGACGTTTATTTAAAATGTGTAATGGTCCATCTCAGGCCATATCATTCATTTTTTAATCTCAATGAAAGATGATTTATAGAACTAACCGTAGTATTTAGTCAGCATTACCAATACGTACAATGTAGCTACGTGACATCAATGCAGATAGCATGAGAACATTCAGCACCTTCAAGTGGTTTGCCAAAACTATCTTTGGAAATAATAAAAACAAAACAACACATAAAGCTATAACAAATAAAAAACAATTTAGGTTACAGGACTGTACGTTGAGATTGACAGTCATATCTATAATATGATCAAAATACAGAAAATAAGTAAGAGAATTTACTTTTGGTCTTCCCCCGGCCTTTAAGAGACTCAAACATGCTACTTCCTGTTGATCACGAGACTTGTGTAATGTCCTAAATTTTCAGAGGGGGGAACAGAGTACCCCAGGGATGATGTTTTTTCTGTAGGCTTATGCAGAAGCTAGCTTCGCCCTAGTAAAAAAGGCGTATAGAATTTTTCCATTGGATTTTGTATTATTGCAGAAAATAAGCTCTGTGGCGATGAAACATTTTGATACTTACATGTTTATTTCAGCGAGATAATCTTCATAATCTTCATAATACTTTTATGATCTCTGAGGTCTAAATGCAATCACCAGAAGTAAAAAGCTAACATTAGGCTATAATCAAATTACACTACGGTTACATGACTTAACATTGCCAACACAACAAAGCTGTAAAGTCATGTTCGGCGTGATTATGTTCTGTGGTCTTATTTAGCCACTTGTTAGCAACCACCTTTCGTAAAACACATAATTCACAAGTGGGGTATTTACTGACGCATTTTATGTTGTAGAAAAAAATGGGAAAGTTTATTAAACGAGACGAGGGAACTTGAAATGCTAAAATGCTAATTCATTTTCGGGTTTTAGGATTCATTCCTGGAGCACTCTATGTACCAGGCTAACAGGACTAAGGGTGAGTTCGTTAATCCTATCTGACACTCTACACTAAAATGAGATCCCTGCTGTTCGCAGAAACAGAGTGTCCCGTTTCTACATAATTAACAAACAATTAAGTCAATCACACATTCACTCCACCTGGCATTTCGCTGCTCCGTCTCTCTGAAGGGTACATTCCAACAATGCTCTGAATTTATGAGTGGTTCAGTTTGTGCCAGAGTGCGCAAATGCACTCTAAGTGAAAACCAGGGGAACAGTGAAAACAAAGAAGTGCATTTTAACAACATATTACGAATATCTGATGACGTAAGTGTATTTATCTCTAAATTGGAAATAGAGATACACAATAATAAAAAAAAAAGAAAAAGATTTCTTAAGGACTCTTATCATTGCCAATATCTCATTATATCTAGGCTATATATCATTATATTTCTCACAGGCTAAAATCCTATTTTGTGTGTGTTCATGGTAGTTTTTACTAAGGGTTTACATTATGTTAGCTTTAATTCACAGTTTGATCATATAATGTATTATACAGATACTTCTCTTGCATATTCATGATTTTAATGTCCTAGGGACGGAAAAGGCACCAGCAGAATGGTCCAAAAAATAATTGACATTTTGGGAAACAGGCCTTTTCCATTTCTCACATAAAGTTTGTTAAGAATATTGCTAGCGCTCTCATATTTGTACGCTAAATGTGAAGCTAATTTACAGCTAGCAGCCGGTTAGCTTAGCTTATCTTAAAGGCTTGAAGCAGGAGTAAACAGCTAGCCTGGCCTGACTAAATCATATTCAAGTGTATAACCACCAAGCAACATAAGCTGTTTGGTTTTTGCACAAATTAAAACAAACAAGCTATAAAATGTGAAATTTAGCCAGAGATTAGCCAAACTAGCTATTTCCTGTTTCCAGCTAACTGGCTGTAGCATCATATTTTAAAGTCCAGTGTGAATGATTTAGGAGCCTCTATGGCAGACATTGTATAATATTCATCACTATGTTTTCATTATCTTATAATTACTGGAAAATAACAATTATTTTGTTTTCATTACCTTAAAATGAGCCATTTATTTCTACATACTAGGCAGATCATGTTCCACGGAGTCTGCTATGTTGTTTCTACAGTGGCCCAGAAGGGACAAATCAAACACTAGTCCTCTAACTCTACGAAAATGTACCAAAATGTCAACATATTCCTCTCTAATAAAGAGCTCAGTGACTTCTCTGTGTGGATTTTAAGGCTCTATAAACAGTGAGTGAATCTATTGCAGGCTACAGTTGCAGTATAAAAACTACATTTTCCTTTGGATCAGCAAAAGTAGATCTGGCTTCAACCCTACACCCCAAATTCCTCTCCTGCTGCTGTGTGCACCCACAGCTCTGCCAGCAGATTAACACAGTGAAACTGAAACTTTTCCCGCAAGATCCAAAACACACACATGCAGACTTGTGAGGGCACTAACATGAAGCACCATTATATCATTGTGTGAGCCCTGACTCAAAGAGGGGAACGAGAGGGGAAGGGGAAGGGGTAGGGGTGGGAGGGAGGGGGGAGAGACGGCGAATGAATTAAAGGCATGCGTAAAGAGGCGAGAGGATGGTCCTCCTCACTCTCGCTTCGCCGTGCATCCCCTCTATTACTCCTCAAGTGTCTGTTTCCCACACCAGACAAGGTTAACAAGCCGCGCTGGTGTCTGCGTCGGCTGGAAAACGGGGAGGGGTGGGAGGTGGAGGTGGAGGGGTGAGGTGCTGCAACTATACAGTGTGCTGTGTGATGATGCAGACAGGCTACTGTAGCCTACAGTCCCCTTAAATATTCTCAACCACATCCCACTCCCTGCTCAAAATCCTCTGATACATTGTGCACCATGCAGCTGTGCGCCGGAATAAGCCTGAATACACCATGAGGTGGAAAATAATCCTTTTTTTTTTTTTTTTTTTTAGATGCACAATAAATTACAGCTAGACGAGGAAAAAACTCCGGTGCGCACTAATCCGGCTGGCAACGCGCCGACAGGATAAAGAAAATATATAAAGAATAGTTTTAATGGTGGATGCGGATACTGAGCAGCGCAGCGAGGCAAAGTGATGTGGAATAAAACAAATGGTAGCATAAGCATCCATACCTTTCTCTCCATCACTATGCGCTTTTTAGGCTACTCAACAACAGGAACTGTAGGATGTGTCTCTGTGGAGGTGTCCGGTCCGGCGCGGCGCGGAGCTTCCCGTCACTCCTCAACTTCCTCGCGGCTTCAAAGACAGCAGCGTCTCCCTATCACTTCCCCATTACTGGACAGCTAGGCGACTTATTAGCACTGGCCTGTGGGACGCCGAGCCGGGGATGGAGCCAGAGCCAGGATTGGTGAAGCCTTGTTCGGAAGGGAGCAGGAGCGCAGGCGCGGTCTCTGCTGGAGAGTCGATATAATGAAAAATTACCAGTGGCAGGGAGTGTCATCAAATTATCCCCAGGAGCGGGTTTTTTGGGGGGGTGTACTGTCCGATGTAAGCTCTAACAAAAGGAGTGTGAAAGGATGACTACAGGTTATTATTATACGTGCACTGCAAGAACAAAGACTGACATTTTTTTTGGGATGTTAGGCCTCCAGGGATGCACTGAATGAAAAACCTGTTTACTACAGCAACAGAACAACAGGACCATCAGCTCCCTAACCAAAAGAACTGTAGCACTTTTTCATAAAGAAACCTTTATGCTGGGGTTTTAAGTTGCAATTACAAACCATTTGAATAACAATCAAGTCATTATGAAGATTGTGAAAAATTCCCTTGGCTGCAAAGGAACATCTATTAATGGATTACCAATAATTATAATATTATAGGATGTAATTTGTCATGCAGCTAGATATAAAGTTTGCTTATATTTGTTTGGGTGTTTTGCAAATTTGAGTTCATTTAGAGCTACTAAGAGCTGGAGTCAAATTCTTCATGTATGTCAACAGATTTGGACAAAGAAAAAATTGATTCTGACATTATTACAAAAATAAAGGATAAATCCCAGCCAAAGGGCTTTCTCACAACCTGGCAACCCAAATTATGCTTCTGACAGATCTATAAAGCATGAATTCATGATCCAGTACATGTGGTGATACATGATATTGGGTATTTCTGCCAATATTTTCTAACTCATTTTGGCTAAATGCAGATATATGCATTTTTTAAACCTGTAGAAAACATCAAGTCTTTCCTGTAGTGGAGTTAACTTATGTTAACTCTTATTGTGATGATCCACTGGCAGATGCTGACATAAAATTCAGTGCAAACTACTTTAACTTAGGATACATATAAAACATTCCTTTTTGTGTGTGACATTTTCATACAAACCTGTAAAATTCATCCTCCTTTAACAGGCTTGGATGATGCTCTCCCCGAGACAGTCCTGATAAAAGACGCAACCAGGGCCAATCTGACTAATTAAAGTCACATAATTACAGTGTCATCTTATCAACCTGTCCTATCAGCAGAAATGCTCATTTCAGGCCAATATTTCATTTTAAAGCTGCTAATAAGCCGATAATAATGACGTACTGATAATATCTCGCAAATGATCTGAATATGAAGTTGGGGATTTGGGCGAATGTACAGCTGCTGCAGAAATATATTGATGTCATGAGGGGGAAACATTAATCATGGGCATGTTATTACCACTGAAGAGATACTCTATAAACGGTTCTATAAAATATGAGAAACATACTTGAAATGATGTATTTTAAAAGGACATTAAAACATGTCACTTCTAGTAAAACTTAAAAGACATTCAGTTGCTTTTTTGGAATGAGGCATGAAAACTGCACTGAAGAAAAATCTATCTTTATGTAGTCTTTACATCAAGTCTCTTGAAATCAGCAAAACCACTCTGTGAGGAGCACTGAGCACAAAATGTCCGTGTGGTGGCCTGTAACTAATGGTGTGATAGAAGGTAAAATATAAGGAGAAAAACTGGAAGTGTGGAGTCTGTGCAGGACAGTCCTTGGGTCTGTCATGTCAGCATATTTAGGACTCAAATCTGAGTCAGCATCTGAACTCATTTGAAGGGTAACTTTGGTATTTTTCAACCTGGACCCTTTCCCCCATGTTTTTATGTCTATAGGAAAACTTTTTAAAAAATACTGGTCCAGTATTGAGCGACAACGTTGCAGCTGTGAAAGAGGCTGCAATGTAAGCATTCGGGCAAATGTGTATCGTCAATTTAAAGTGCTTGTTTTTGCCACTGACAGGCTCTAATTGTTATTTCAAGTCGCTGGCAACATTCTTGAAAGGATCCCCACAGAGGCAGACCATTGTTTAAGAGTAGGATCCTTTTATTTTTAACCAGAAACAGCTCTGACATTGCTATCGCCAAAGACACCTAACTTAAAGTCGCTAAAAACAAAATTATAACTCAGAAACCGTCTTGGTTCGTCTTTCTGCTGCTCCAATAGTCACCATCTCTGGTTTGGTTGAAATAAACCCTTAAGTCACCCAGTTGGATTTGAAAAAACACTGGCTCCATGCAAGCTAAAATTACTGTTTGTTTAAATGGAGTCTGGTGGGTTTGGCAATAGCAATTTTGGGGATGTTTCTGGTGAAACAAAAAGGCTCTTACTTTCTAACAAAGAGGTCTATCTCTGTAGGGATGCTGTTAGATACTTATAACAATCTGAGCCTATCAATGGCAAAACAACTGCTGTTCGTGCACATATATTGACCGTGTGAGCATGCCCCGAGGCTTAACATTGCAGCATTGCAGAGCCCTCTCATTCAATACTGGATCAATTTCAAAAATTGTAGTTGCCATTAATCACTTATACACAAAATATGGGAAAATATGGTCTAGGTTGAAAGCTACTGAAGTAACCCTTTGACCCCTTTCTCTCAGGCTGCAGACTGAAATAGTCTATCAGGTAGAGATCAGGTTCAGAGCTGTCAGGCAGACCAGTAATCCTCCTGGTTACATATCTTTAATAATCCCTCTCAGGTCCACAAGTTCTGAAACTGACCTCACCCCCAAATTCCTTAAGGTTTTACCAGGGAAGAGTTTCCAGAAAGTGCAGCACAACTCGGCACAATGGCCGTGTTTCAAACAAAGCTTTCTTTCCGCAGTGCAGCCCACTCCTACCCACCCACAAACTCAATCAGCAGAGGTTTACTACTGAAGCCTTGGCTCACCACCAGCAGAAAGAACAAAAGATATCCCATGGCTGAAAACACTTTCTGGCAAACCGTTACACCAGAGAACTCACTCTGAAGAAGCACCTGCTGTTGAGATATGAACTATTCTTATGAGGAGTGATTGAGTATTAAAGCTGATGCATTAAATTCATACCAACAATTATACCCTTTAAATAAGGCAGAATTCAGCTTTTATTAAGTTGGGTTCAATGAGAGACTGGCTGCATGCAAAGGAGGCAAAGAAAACACTCTGAGGCCTTTCAAAATCATCCGTGCAAGGCTCAGTCAACTTTAATTTCTCATTTCAAGGGGAAATTTACAACTACTACACTTAACTCGGCACTCATTCACTTCTTCCTCCTAGATATATTAAGTGTTGTTCCCAAACAATTTTATTTTATTATGGAACCAGAAGCCTATTGATCATTGATGAACACAAATGAAATAAGGTTATTCAGACTTTTTGGCAGATGAAGACTGATGTTTGTGAGTAGATCCTGAGGTTTTTGACTTTTTTTTTTTGCCTCATTTTAGTCCTGGACATCGAAATAATCTATCATAGGCTCTTCTTTAGCAATCTTCGACCAGGCGCCTCCACTGACGGCCCTGAGAGGAGAATCAAGAAGAAAATGAGTCATAAGCAGGCAGTAAAATCTGAAAAATAAGGAGACAGACTGAAAACTAACGGCTGCATAATACATCCTTATTCTACACATGTTAGAGGTTCAATCGTAGCTGTTTAAAGACACTGTTGACATGTGGCACATTGTGATGATTTGGTTTGTGGCCCTTTGGTTACAGAACAACCTCTTAAAAAGGAATAGTTCGGAGGTGCATATCCATAGTCAGTTGTTGGTTGGCACATCTCCAGTTTGGACAAAATATTTTAGCCACCTAAAAAAGATCAATGTAAGTTTAAGTGTACACTACATTTAGAATATTTTTCACTGCTTTACCTTGCAGTCAGACGGCCCTTTCCGACGGGGAACTGAAGCCGTTATATCTATCCTCATAGCCACCAGACTTCATGGATAAAAACAGTAATTTTACCTTGCAGAACATGTGGAGTTGCTGGTCTACTGCTGCTGTGATCAGTTAGTTTGTTAGTAACTTTAAATACCAAAGTCACAGAAAACTAACCAATAAAGGCAGTGGTAGACCAGTAACTCCCACGTTCTGTGAAGTAAAATTACTGTTTTGTCAATAGAGTTAAGCTTTGAAGTGAGCATAACTAAGTTTCGGCTGTCTGACGGCAAAGTAAAGCACTGAAAATATTCTAAGTATAGTGAACACTTGAACTGATAATAAGGGTTTTCGGAAGGAACTTTTTCATAGTCCTAAGAACCCCCGTTTTGGTTGTGTCCGCACCGCAAGAACTAGGAGATCATAGTGATCATAGTTCTTAGGATGCCATGTTGAAGGACTTTTTTTTTAGCTCCTATTTCAGAGTAGGTACTCAACCAGCACAAGAGGAACCTTAAGTGACATAAGTGTCCGGCGATTGGCCCAGACATCGTAAGTGTATGTTGGTTGGCTTAACACCACCAGCAACCACCATTTTTAAAAGCCCTTCAGCCTTGTAAACAACAGACAACACAAAAAAGTGACATTGCTATACCAACCACCGGCTGGCTTACAGTACGCCACTCCAGAGTTCCTATTAGTGGTGTGATTGAAACAGGATGAAAAAACCTTAAGGATTGTAGCTCTTGGGAGAGATCCCCAGTACGCAGCTCCTATCAGGGATTCCCCAGGACTGTTTGGTCCAAAAACACCAACTGATTTTTTTTTAAGTAGACATAATTTTAGGGTGGCTTAAATTTGTTTTGTTACTGGCTCCGTTCACAGCAATACACTGCTTAACTTCAGTGGCAGTATACCTGTCTGCTTCTCCAAACTGGGGGCAAGCCGACCGCCATCTACTGTAGATAATGCACTGACTATGGATAAGTAACCCCTACAACCCAAACTATCCCATTAACCACAGAGGAAGACTTACTTGCTGCTATGCTGTTTGATATGAGCGATGGGAGGAGGGGCCCTCACAGCCATCTCTCGCTCTATCAGTGATGTCAGGGTTGAGTTTGGACACGCTGCCTTCCCCCTGAGAAGAAAAGCAATCTTTTTAAATTCCACAATCAACACTGTCTTTTGTTACAAAGTTATCCAGGCTGCGTGTGTGTTACTGATTGAACAAAGTCTTACTTGTGGGCTGTGATGACCACGTTGCGTTTGGGCTCGTTGTCGTAGCTCACGCTCTCCACAGTATAAACCTCGGCCAGCTCGTGGATGATCTTCCGGTGTTCTCTGTTCATGGGTGGGAAACGGTGGGTCCTCTTTGGTTGTTTTCCCTGCAGACATCAGTTTAGCATGTCCATTAGGATTTATACTGAAAAAGCATCTCAAAGCCTCACTGATCTGGGAACTAGCAGAGTTGTGTTGCTATCACTCAACTACATCTACATTCTGTTTTCAAATAAACTGGGAGGTCAGGACCACTGGATGCAGTCTGAAGGGTTGTGAGATGATTAACAAGATAGGAAAGACTTTCTAAAAAGTTGTTGCTCATTCCTTGTGAATCCCACGATTATTTTACCATTCTGACCCCAAAAAAGGTCCAGGCTGCTTTTCATGAGTGGTCTGGTAGTTTCAGTTGAGGGAAATTTTAATGCTACAACATACAGTACAATAATATTTACTGTTATTGTCTCACATCGATCACAGGCCCTGAATTGAATCAAATCGAAATTGTGTCGTGGCAGGCTTTGTGATATAAGCAAATATCGTTTTGTTGTCCTACGAATTGATATAAAATTGTATTTTGATTAAACATGAGAATAACATCCCTAATATTTTCTGTTAATTGTGCATCTCATCTGTCAGTCGAAATATAAGCAATTTCGTTGGTTGAACTGGGTGAGGAATGGTCACAGATTTCCAGAATCCCAGCCATACAAGTGAAGATGTTTCAAACCCACAGGGAGTTTATGACAACATAATGGCTTCAATACAAAAAGGGTTTGCACTGAAAAAGATATAGATCTTTGGGCACACTTCATTTATAATTCAGCAGAAAGTAAAACACAATGATCTGTAGTAACTGGAGAGCTGGGAAATTAGGTGGGAAGAATATGACTACTACTACTCACTTGAAGGCACACCACTCTGCTTTTTATGCTGTGTTAAATTCGCTAACTTTAATGTAAAATAATACGTTCTAAGATAGCTAATCGTAACTTTTCATTGACTAAAACTAGACTAAAAAAAAAACTAAATGTGAGTAAAACTGATTTCGTCTAATGACAAAGAATAAATCTAAAATAGCTGCCAAAATTAACACTGCACCCTGCATCAGTGTCCAGTCTCACCGATGCTCTTGTGGCTGCATGAAAACAAATCCCTGAAGCCAGGTTACAAAATCTGAAACCAGCCTTCACAGAGGAGGAGTGGAGGCTGTTAAAGCAGCAGATTAACGCCCATGGTTTTGATATGAGACATTCATTAATCACATATGGGTATAATGTGTGGATGTCCACATACTTTTGGCCACATGGTGTATGTGTGACCTGTTTTCTGTGGCCTGTTCGACCTGATGTTTTATAGTTGTGTAGTACACACGGAGAGGTTGGGAAAACAACAACTGGCATCAGACTGATCCGCTCTCTCTGCCAGAACCTAGTTAGAAAGTACTATGGCAACATTTGGATAGAGAATAAAATTTAACAACATTGCTTTTGGGAAAGTGGAAGCCCACACAAGAAGGCCAAGGGCAGAATATTAAGTCCGTAAAGGCAGCGCAGTATGTAGTAAATTTAAGATGTGAAAAAAATATAATCAAACCTTTGACAGGCAGACTGAGGCAGAAAAGCTTTGCCGCCATGATTCACTGTTCCAAAAAGAGGCTCAGCTCCTCATAAACAATACATTTTTACATCTGGCAAGACACCAAAGCAACAGTGACCTTGACAGCCTCACTCCTGTAAGCCTCGATGCATCCAACAAAGCCGAAACAAGAACACGGAGACTATTTTGCTAACTGCCCCATGAGGTACCTGCTAATTTCGTCTGGCTTAGAAACTGTTACTAAAGAGGCTTCGCCGTCCTGTCAGAAATCTACAAGCAACCACAGCAGGTTCCTTCCTGCAGGTCCACTGGAGATTTAACCGAGCTCAAAAATAGCTGAATATACAACAACTGGGTCAGAAAATAATGGTGCAAGTTGTGGGCTGTGGTACATACATTGTCACAGCTAAAAGTGGGCAGTCTAATCAGGTAGAGCCTGGCCGTTATTTCTTTTTTTATTGACACTAGATTTAAGCAGCCCATATAAGTGTTAATATAACAGTGAACAGTGTAATAGTATAAATACTGAGGAACAGTAATAGACAATAAGTTAGGTTGGTCTGAATACAGACATTTTGAAGTGGTTGTAATGATTATGGTATTGCATCCCATTGACCAAAATAAAATGTTGGTGTCTGCAAAACCACAGATATGTTACATTTCTATGTCTCATACATATCATATCAACATTTCTAAAGTGACTTAGTTCAGATAACACACATATGAGCCGAGGTTCTCATTCAGAGGAGGAGGGAATGGTCGATGGCATTAGACTAAGCAGCAGACAGCAGCAGACTACTGTGTAACCATTTTTGTGCGACCAATATTTGTATTTTTAACAAGACGTCCAGACATTTCCATCCCTGCTTATGTCGACCAAACGGAGTATTTTAAGCCAAAACATTTTTTCTAACCCTCACCAAGTGGTTTTTATGCCTAAACATAACCACTCGGTAACCACACTGAAACATGAAAAAATGTAAAGTTTGAACATATCCACTACATATGAAACAAGGGCTGGTGTGATATCAGATTTTCACTACCTGATTTTGTGTCTAAACGAGTTCACAATAACACTATTATCGCAAAAGCTATAGGAAATTTAACTTCAGTCAAATTTATCTTCAACTCAATTTATTGTGCATTTTGTCTTTTTTTTGGCTAATGAATTACACTTAAAATACAAAAGCATATAAAAAGAGCAGTTACACTAAATGGATGGTGAAAAACCAACCAGATGGCGCTGGGGGAGGGAGAAAAGCAAGAACTGAAATCGCCTAGCTTCTTGTTGTGGTAGGAGTTCAAAAGCTTTTTCCTGATGGTGCACCGGCTACCTTACAGTGTTGTATGTGAGCTGACAGCCTGGGACATGCAATTAATTCCTTGGGCACAATAAAGTATCCTTTGTAATTATGTAAATGCAAAATCAGTCAGATGTTTCAGTATAAAAATGTTCGGGACAGGAGTTAAGGTTATCAAACATTTCATCACCTCTTCTTCAGTTATTGGGAGCAGTGGGCTCCCAGCACAGCCACCAGAGGGAGCAGCAGAGGTCACCCAAGCTGCCATTACCATACCGACACAAGGGATTCCTTGTATCATCTTACCTTATTAGCAAGCTCAACAAGATTCCTGATCTCCTCTTCTACCTCGGAGACGAATTTCAGGTCTTTTCTAAAAGAGAGGCGAATGGAGAGTTGTTAGTGTGTTGTGTGGAGACACTGTTTGCACAGACAAAACTACCTTATGCAAATTATAGACGGTAATAAACAGAACTATGATGGGCAGACCTGGCATCCTCTTTGAGGCTGTCGCTGTATACAGAAGTAGAGCGGACGTTGAAGGGGTCAGAGGATGGGTCTATTTGCAACGCCTCCGCCAAACGTCTGTTTCTCTCCAAAGTAGCACAATCTTGATCACATTCAAGCCTGAGAAAACAAACCAGCTCATTTAAACAAACACTCAAGCAGATTTCGCATTAAATCATGAAGCTGAATGTGAATCACACCTCATTTGCTTCAACTTGCTGCACTAAAATTATTCTGATTAAAATGGGTAAATCTGAGTGGCTGCTGCAGCTGCTGTAATCCATTAAAATGCATTACCTTTGATTGATGTATTTAAATATTAATGCACAAACAAAAAAGTAATCACTCATAGTGAGCAGGAAATCCATTTCTTCTATGCAGGAGTACATTTAAATAATGTTTCATTATTGATTTAAGGAAACTGCTTTGTGCCCGTACTAAAATCACTGCAGAGAACAGCCTCTCATGCCTCGTGTCCTAAATCATTTCGTGTGCGTCACTTTCAAAAAACACTTTACATCAGCAGCTTGGCCCCAACTCTTAGTCATCGATTTGCTTCGTTACTGCACCTGGTCTGTTTCAGCTCCTTCTTAGTGAGGAGTGGGCCGATGTCCATTGAGTCACCGAGCTGCATGTCAGACAGTTTGCTGGCCATGGCGATGGCTGCATACCTGCAGTACAGAGGATTAGGGGATGTTTCAAACACTTCGTATATACAATTAAAACAGCTAAATACAAGGCTGGGGCGATATGACAAGATTATAGTTCAACATGTCATATTGTTCCTCGCATGTCCACGAAAAGACAATATTCAGTTACAAGTGTTATGAATTACTACATTTAGTCTCCCTTTTTCTCTGGGTTTCTCTATGCTTCCCCACATAGGTATAGCCTATTAAAAAAACAGAAGAAAGAAACAACATGCTAGCTTATGTCTGACACCGTAATGTTAGCCCATGCTGCTTTCACAACAGCGTGGCAGCTGCGTTATCGCCTAGTTGCCTTTGAAGTGCAGCAGGTAAGACATCTGCTTATTAGAACACAGTCCATAAATATTTATATCTTTGTCCATCTCTCTCTTCAGTGTTTTTTGGATGGTAATTTTGTATACTGTTTTACATTACTGCTTGAAGCCATATGTCTGTAGGGAAATTTCAATCTCGCCCAACTCTACTGAACAATAGTTAAACTGACCTCTGATATGAAGTGGCTGCCTCTGCGCAGACCACCGTTTCCTTTCTTCGCCCACAATCACACTGCACAGCCACCTGTGAAAAGTATGAAAGACAATGTTAAACATATGAGTGAACAGATTTGAGTCTGGTGCCAAAAGGCTTTTGTAAGCAGACAAATTATGTTGGTTTCTTGAGAGTTCGATGCTGCGTGTGTAAGGAATTCCTGCAGCTGTGAAAGGCCTCATTGTTTGTTGAGCTCTTGTGTTTGGAGGAATGCCACTGAAATGTTATTATTTCATCCAAGTTAAAGATTTTTGACAGCTACGTACTATTACAGCAGATTTCATCAACTCGTTATAAACCACATGTAGCTCAAAGAACAGAGAGAATACACAGCTGGACTGTTGAACATAAACTTCAATAATTAGAAGATGTGACACGTACAATCATTTTTTCATCAGGGTAATAAGTTATCAAGTTGAGGAGAAATATTTGGATGATGGGAAAATACGCCTACTCTCCCCATGAACCAAAGCCCTCGGTGTAACAACGACCATCTGTACCAAGTTTGTAACCCATATTTTAGCTACTGGGAGCCCAGCTGCTCTCAGTGGCAGTGTGTTGTACCTTGGCGGTGCAGGTGGTGCGTGGGCAGCTGCTGCCTTTATGACAGGGAGCGGAGCAAGGGTGGCCACAGTCTGGACGAGGTAGCGTGCAGGGCTGCTGGCAGCTGCCTTCTGCCAAACACTCGCCCCGGTGGCAGATCCGTCTGCAGCGGTGCATTTCACATGGCAGCGCTTTATTACACACCAGGCCGCAAGAGATGTCTTGCAGATGACATGGGATGTTGCTACGTTGCTGTGGGCCAAAGAAAAAGTGGTTACTTTAATCACATAATAAAAAAACATGAAAACGAGTTATGCAGACTGTCAGCTCAGGGGATGTTACCTCGTGCTTTCCCATGCACCACTTCTGAGTAAGGTAAGTGCAAGGTGGACACTTCTCTTCACTGTGGCAGTTGTGAAACACTAAATGAGAGATAAATGTTAGGATTCTCATTTACAGTTTATAACTGCAGTCTATTTTCAATTACAATTTTGGCTTCCAATGATTATGAAAACAAGATAATTAAGATTAAATGATTGTTGTGGTGCATTTAGTTTCGCAGCGATGCTCTTGTTTGTGTTTGTCTTGTGTTAAGGCCAAGATACACCAAACTGACATCAAAGAACTAGTGGTGACAAAGACCAACTGTGGTGTGACCTCACCCTGCCTTTGTCTCGCCCAAAAAGTTGCACTTGAACATACCACAAAGACTAAAGCCCACAGCAAACTAGCACATACATTCTGGTTTGTGTGAGAGTAAATAACTAGTCTGTATTCGTCATTCAAAAAGGGAAACAGGACAGATTCAAGACGCTGGTTAGCCACTTAGCACATTAACAACAAAACCTTATGTTGAAAGAAAACAAGATACTTATAGTGCGCTAGTGAACATTAACACAATTACAAAATGTTTCTACTAAAGACCCCAGAGGCTAAAAAGATAATCTTATCCAATATAACAACTATGTTTTGATTTTACATCCACCTGACTTGAGCCTTTTGTTTACTTTCCTCACTTCCATTTTTCTACTTGTGCACTGAGCTGAACTGCCAATCAGAGTGATTTCACTCACTGACAGGGCCGTCTCCAACCTCGATTCAACACACTTAATCGGCCAAAAAAGTTGAAAAGGGCCAGACAAGGGCCAACTAGTGCTGGCGGTGTGAGACACACCAAAATTAGGGTGACAGACACTGACCAATGGCCAACCGTTAGCCCGGTGTACCAGGGCCCTTATAAATCCAGTACCTTCAGTGTTGCCAACTTGGTGACTTTCTTGCTAGGTTTAGTGACTTTTCAACCCTCTTAGTGACTTAATTTCTAAAAAAAAAGCAACTAGCAACAAATTTAACAAAATTTAGCGAGACTTTCCCTTTCCTCTTGGGCCATGTTTATAGCTATAAATCATGTAGAAATTCAAGAAAATCCTCCAATATCAGCGAGTAATCGTGTTAAATAACCGTGATATCACCATTAACCAAAATATTTCTGATATAATTTTTGCCATAAACGAGCAGCCGTAACGTTTCCTGTTTCATCTCACCTGGGTGGTCACACTCGTGTCTTCTTGTGCATAAATTTTTGCACTCCGGTGGCTTTGTGCCGCAGGGGATGGGCGGGTACAAGACAGTGAGCCCGCAGTAACAAGCCAGCTCATCAAAACCTACAAACAGAAGGAATCATGACACCACATAGGATATGAGCTCTGTGACATGGTCACGGCACATTACTGCCAGACATAATACCACAGAGGACAGAAAATGACACAAAGATGATGTAAAGCCTCAAATTAGTTTTTTTTTCTTAAATGGCAGAATAACTCTGTGGTACTTCTGAGACTTGACTCATAAATACAGTGTTGTTGGACCACATTAAATGCCTGCAGGACTCACTGGACTGCCAGCAGGGCTCACAGTTTCCACGGTGACAGGGCTCCTGGCAGCGGTGGAGGCCACAGTTGAGCTTGTAGCCGCAGATCAGGGGACACTTGTGCTCTACATTCTAGATAGACAGACAGACACCAGTGACACCACCTCCTATTGAATAGCAATGTCCTAATAATTAAACTTTTACTGCTATTTGAATGGATTGCAAGACCTTGAGTTCAATATAAAAGAACTTTGAACACTTTTATCAAATGTGTGCTTTAAGCTGAAATTAAATTTCTGTGTCACCTTAAGATGTGTATCTAGCCTCTTTGTGTCTATTGTATTGTATTGTATTGCAGGACCTCTATTTAAGTTGACATACCACTGAATGGCATTTGACGTCACATCACCGTACAGTGTTACTCAGGCCATGTGTTCAGTGGTAGAAAACCTTTTTATATTATTACACAAAATATCACAAGTTAAACTACACAACACCAGCATAATCTGAGCTCTTTTGTCACTTTTAACATCAATTTGTTTAACTGTATTGAGAGTTTGGAGAGTATAAACTACGCAACATTAATACAGAGTCATAGAATACTCACCACACAACACAGCTCGCCGCACTTGTGTCGACCACAGGAGCGCTTCTTGTTGCAGCGCTTCTCACAAGTGAAGACAAGCTCATCTGGAAAAAAAGGGCAGAAGAGAAATACCAGATAATGCAGGAAGGTGGCAATCCCGCATTTGCTTAATATCATTTGAACTTGTTTGAATCTCACCTTCTTTTTGGATCGTTTCACACGGGACCTCCTGAAAAACAAAGGTCAGCTTTAACTCTTTGGTGTCATGAACACAGCACAGCAAATGAGAGCAGCACTAACACTGAAGACGAAAGTTCTGCTGGTGTTTCTGCCTACCTTGGTCTTGGAGCCACATCTGCATCTGATAGTGGAGGTCAGGGAGCAGGGCCCACAGCTGTCCTCATGGCACAACTTCTCACACAGATGGATGGTGTCTGAAACAACATGAGTCCATTAAGAACAGTGCTTGCAAGCTCAACATAATGCATATCCTGTCTGAACACACAAAATAAAACTGCTGTCTCAGGACTGAAAACAGATGGATAATGGTGGAGGAAAAATAAAATGGATGCTACATAAGTTTCATTTCTTAGGGAATTTCTTTAGCTCTAGTTTAAGGAGATTCATGGGATGCATACAACATGTTACAAGATATTCAGAAGTAATGCCAACATCAAAAACACAGCACAGCAGCGTGCATCCAAGAGGAAGCTACAAAAATCACGGACACAGCATCAAAACAAAAAAGCCCCACAAATATAGCGAGGCAATAACGCCAAGCAGACAAAGCTCATTCCAAAACAAGAGTGACTCTTGGGTTGGCTTTCACTTTTGCTTTCGCTGGTGAGCACTGAAGGAGAGGATGGGGATGAAAAGTAACAGAGTTGGCCTCTTTTCTGTTGCAGTTAGCTTGCTATGTATCTGCTTTTCCATTACCACAAATGTAAGGTTCCTCTAACAGTAGCTGCTGAAAGCATTTCCCTTATGAAAAACCTTTCAGAGCCATAACACAAATTCATATCCTATACCTGGTCAGTTTCAGATCTTGTGTGAGGATAGCTTCACTTCCCTTGCTTAACCTGTTATGCTACATTATGAGAAATTATTCTGAATCTAGTGAGAGTGTCTGAGCATGTCGACAGGCAGCTACAAACTTATGAAAAACACAGGCCTGTTACTAGTTAAGGCACCCTTTGTCCCTCTTCCTTACCGCTGGAGCCACAGGCCAGGGGTTTGTTGCACGTCTTCCCACAGGAGGGGATGGCATCAGAGCAGCTTCGTCGTTCAGAGTAGCCCAGTTCCATGAGCTTGGCCAGTGGTGTCTGACCACAAGGACACGTCTTCACCAAGCTTGGGGAGAGTGGGCACGGCTGACACGCGCCACGGTGGCATACCTGCTGGCACCGGTGAGCTTCGCAGTTTAGCATCCTGAATGGAGAAAACTAAGTGTCAGGCAGAGGTGGGAACTGTCTCACTGAAATAAGATTTTTTAATTAATATTATCAGATGTTAGACATCATTAGTGCTGACTTACTTCCCACATAATTTTTGACAGGAGAAATGTCCCGAACCATCAAATCCATCTCTATCTGTGCCACACAGGACTTCACGAGTGGTAACGCCGCAGTAGCACACTAAAGAAAAAAAAAAAAAACAGACAAGAATTAAAACCATTTATGCTAAGACAAAGTTGCCAAGATTTAAAAAAAACAAAAAAAAAACACTGCACTGTGTGGAGCTGTGCTGGCAAAGTGAGACTCACCCTGCTGAACTTGCAGCTGGCAGGGTTGACATGCCCCACTGTGGCACACCTGGGTGCAGGTGTGTTTAGCACAGTTAAGGAAGGCACCACACGCCTTGTCACACCGGAGAACTGTACCTTGGCCACAGCGCACTGGTTGACTGCAAAGTTATGGTTTAATCAGTATCATGGCATCAAGACAACACAGGAAGCAATCTCTTAGAATAACACAAAAACACACACACAAGATACACAGAGAGATGCAAACATTGTTAAAGTGCAGAATACCTTGTCTTCCCACAGGTACAGGATTTTGTTATAAAGGCAGGACATTGCGGACAAGGTCCAGGGTGACATAAGCTGAAGGGAGACACAGAAAGTATAGTTAAACACAAATACTCACATTATTAAAAAATGCATGCAAAATCTGTACTACAGTGTAATTTTTGCTAGTTTTGAAAATCAAGATCATAGTACTTTTTCCCACATATTTTACTAATTAACTTTTTGTTCTATGCTGGACTTAAATTCCCACCTACGATATAATCACAGATCTTTAGGGGCAGCTGTGGTTACGTGGATAACACTCCCTCAACCTTATTGAAATCAATCTGATTAGAGATTCCAACTTCACTGTTTACATGGATGCTAAATAAGTGATCCGATAAGATGTGCGTTTACATGCCCCAAAGCATTTCATCAGAATATATCTTTATTGACTAATCAGCAAGTTCACGACTTGGGAATGATTAATTTAAAAAAACAAAAACAAAACAAATGTACTGGCGATACTGTCCCTCCAAAGGGCCAACTCATAGCTTTTCCCAAAAATACCTTGACATTACAAGAGACAGACACCATGACTGTCTCCCTGTGATTTTTAAAGCTCACATGTTACAGGGGTGGTTACAGTCCACTCCGCTCCTTTTCTTCCCACACATGTCACCACAGGTGTGAGGAATCTCACTGCGCTGCCACTCTGGGTTTGTCACTTTACCTGCCAATCAAATGTGGAACAAAAAGGAGTGATGACTTTGATTATCTCATTTGCAGTCACAGACTCGATCAGTTATAGGACTAAAAAATAAACATTAAATAATCTGACCTGACAACAAATAGATTCATGTTTATAATTACGTATTTAAATGCATAACTAAACAGTCACTCACCACAGAAGCAGGTGTAGGACGTTGGTGGTTTCAGTGCAACATTCTGGCAGGCCGGACATCTCCAGCCTTTAGCTGATTCTGAAAAAACAGCTTTGTTTTAGCGTATAAACATTTTTGTATTAACTTTTCATACAGAGAACAGCAGATATTCCCACTGGCCTAAAACTGCAACGCAACACAACACACATTGTTGATGCAGCAGGAGCTTCAAAGCCTGGGTGCTGCTCTTCTTTGCTATTGTTAATGGGCACAAATAGGTATTGTCCATCTCCACAACAGTATTATGCATTACAGTGGATTATGTTCTGCTGTTTCATAGCCTCACAGAGATAACCATTCTGAGTGCACTGTGGGTCAGAGCTGCTAAAACTGTGTAGCAAACATCCAGATGTTGTTTAAAGGTCGTACCGTCTGCCTGAGAGGCCGGGGATCGAGCCCACTTCTTGATACAGTTCAGGTGGAAGACGTGGAAGCAGCTCTGGCAGCTCCACACCGGGGCCATGCACCGGATGACATCACAGCAAACCATGCACTCGTACTTCTCCTCTGACAGCTGCTCTATCAGACATCCTGTGGAAGGAAGAGATTGACAGTTCAGGAAACAAGGAGTGAATCAGACACTTAACATCTTTAACCTCAGGAACACAGGCAGCTCTGTTAAAAAATAATGATGTGCTGAGGAGGCTGATTCAAACCCACAGGTTATTATCAAAATCTATTCTGCTAAATTACAGGGTATTGAGTATAGAATGATACACACAAGACAGCTAAAATGTGTACTCGCAAAACTAAATGTTTTACTCAATGACAGGCTAGAGAAAGTGTCACCAGCACACAGAGTTCTTTAGGAAAATTAAGGGCAATATCAAGAAGCGGTTAAGTAGGTAACAAGGCGTCATGTGTGTACAGCTTCCAAACAAATTTAATTTAGGATGCTGTCAAATGATGGGAAAATACTGCTGTGGCTGCTAAATCTCTTTAAATATTAAAAAAAATCAGCGAGAGTGTGCTTTTAAATGCTATCTCTGACTCCTTGGTTTCTACTTAAGTGTTTAAAGGGAGCTGCACACTAACCTGTCTGTGTCTCCTTGCTCTCTGGCATCTTGTCCCAGTTCCTCTGGCCTGGCCTGTGGTTTTGATAATGCATTCTTCTCCCCCCTCTTGCCTGCTGGGGTGTGTGTCGTCCTGAGCCTCGTCCAGCTTTACAGACCGGATCCTGAGATGATCTTCTATGGCCAGAGTCATCTTGGACACTGGGCCTCATCTCCAAGGCTGTTTCCTCTTGAGATGGTTGTTTGGGCGGTTTGATTGGTCCTTGACGTCGTTTTGCTTCAGTGTGTGCCCTCTGATGATCATCACGTTGAAAGTCTGGACCAGTACTGCTCCTCTGACTTCTGTCCCTGATGTCTAACGAGGGGTTCTCTCCTTTGGTGTCATCTGACCTCTGACCCCCAACTGCAGCGTTGTTCTCCTTAAAACGACTACCCTTTTCAGGTTGTTGTCCTCTTCTCTGCTCCTGGCTAAACTTCCTTGGTTTTTTAGCCTGGGCATCCTGGTCTTCATTTGTTTGTTCAAAATTCCTTCCTGTATCTTCTCTTCGCCAGTTAGGTCCATCAGGTCCATCCATGGGATGTGCCCCGGAGTGAAAGCCCCCTGCACCTCTGTTGTTGCCATTATACGGACCAAAGTCGCCTCCTGGTCTTTGCCAACTGGAGCTGAAGCCACTAAAATTCCCATTTACACTTCTATTCCCCTCTCTCCTCCCTCTACCTCTGCCTCGCCTTCTGGCTCCATCCTCTCCTTGGTATGGAGGTTGATGATGCAATGCATAATTTGAATTATCATGGCTAAATGGGGGTTTGAAGCCCTGGTGAAGGTGTCCATATTGTTGAGAAGGATCATAACTATTCAGGTTTCTGTCATTGTTGTGTCTGGGGCGGCCTCTTCTGGATTTGTGCTGATAGGTTTTTTGATGTGACGCCTCATCTGAATGGAGGTCAGGTGGATCTGCAAACAGAAAAAGTGTCAAAAGACTGAAGCTGTGTGTATAATAATCCCAACCAAACACAGCTCCAGTAAATATGTTCAACATAAGAAATGACAATAACAATGACTCAGTAGTTTTCACCGCTGACTCACTAGTCAATTACTGAGTCTGTAGCCCAGAATAATGTCTTAACACCAACATTAAAACTCTCAAAAACAAACTGATGTCATTCCTTTACTTATGGCATGAAGTCATTCGGTACTTTTCTGTCCTGTACTGTAACCCATACTCAGGATATGTAGCCAGCAGTTATACTACAGCTATTAGGTAACCCGTTAGCTAGCTAGCAATCACAACTTCACAACTTTCACACACGCACACACTGGTGATACTGGGAGCTGACAGGCTAATCACATGTTTATTAGCTCCTGCTACTGTATCCCAGGTCAGGTGTTATATCGGATTTCAAAGTTCACAGTCACGTGTTGTCACGTAAGATGCAATACTACCGTTAGCAACCCTTAGCAAGTCGAACGAGGATCTTATAAATGGAAAAATCAGCTGCTCGGTCAGTTAGCTGGTGTTAACTGAAAGTTAATGTTAGCTAATGTTAGCTAAGCAACATGCTAGCTAAATTAGCACATGAAGAGAGTGTGTATAACGTTAGCAAGCTATTTTAAAGGGGCGGTGTGGCATTACAGAGCAGTTGAGTTTAAATTTGGCGATAATTACTCTACTGATAACATATTTTGACAGCATGTTAGATAACTTACCTGAGGAGCCCTCAGCCATTCAGTTTGAACTCTGGTTGTTGCTTCTCACACGACACAAGTTTGAGGACAACAGGCTGTTTTGCGAGATATGACAGGGGTGTCCAGGTACTCGGCGACAATGTCCACTTTCCCAGTTGTGTTCTGGTTGTCAAAACTGAGGCGAACTCCCTAAACAGGCAGAGCCAATCCCCTCCCACCTTCAACTCACTTTATTAACACTAGCTTAAAGCTAACACAAGCTATATTAAGCTAGCAAGAATTAAAACAGGAACTTCCGGTCAGTGTTTCCAAAGTAAAACCGGAAGTGATTGCATGTCAAGAGAATTCTAAATATTTAACATAACACATACAGAACCTCCGTCTGATAACATTGTGGTTATAAAATACGGTTTAAAACACGATAAACCAAGTTAATGATATAACAGTTATTAGTTATTAATAATTAACTGAGAACCATAAACCCATTCATGGCATAAAAAGATATTTGACAGAAAATAATGTTAATGAACGACCACAAGGTGGCGCTCCATATTTGGATTAGTCTGATGGAGAGTAGAGAGGCTTCTCAGATTGAGATGAATTAGGAGCATAATAAAATGTATTACATCATAGTTTTGCATATATTTATACACTTTTACACTTGTATACTGCCTGTGTACTTGACTACAAATGTGAAATTAATGTTAAGTATAACTTGCCTAGAAATCAAAGATCATTCTGTGCACAGTTTAGATGTCTCGTATTACCACTAGGCTATATATTGAAACTGGAAGATGCAAAGGTGTATCTAAAGATTAAAGAATTTATGAATATTGTGAGCTAATTGACATGGGAAATAATTTATTTCATTTTGTACTGTCGTCTATATCATGATTTATGACAAATATTGTTTAAAAAAGTTAAAATTCCTGATTTAGATTTCATACTTATGGAGGATCAAGCTCTAACTGTATCCCTTTTTGATTTGTTTTTGCATTCTCCGAGTGTCTTTTTAGGGTGTGGGAATGGAGGAGAAAAGTAACATGACGGATCCCTCTAACCCTGTTTTGTTTGGACACCCTTGGTCTGTGAACTGGATCAAATAATGTTTGGCACTGATTCATGTAGATGCAAATTTTGTCTGTTTGGATCTGTGTATTTTGTCTTGCACTCAGGGGGCTGTGTTTGTGCTTTGTATTTCTTTTATTGTTGTTGTTGTTGTTGTTGATGTTGTGGTTGGATGTCTTTTGAAGGATTATTTGTGGGAGATTTATGTCTTTTTTGCCAGATATTGTTTGTGTTTATGTCTGGATGTTAGTCATGTATTGTGGTGTTAGATGTTGGTGGGTTAACATTCCTGAATGTTTGGTTTGTTATTGGTTAATGTGCCTGAATAATCCCATGATGGATGGGTTATTAGATGTCCAGGAAGAAAATAAAATGTTCATTCATTGTATAACTGTAACATCAAACATACTCTGTATTTCACTGTACATGTAAATTATATATTTTTACAGTTAATACACACTGTAAATATCATCACTGTCAATATTAATATAAGCAAACAGTATATACTCCCAAATCCAACTACCTATGTATATAAAGCAACAAACTGTTACATTAATAATTCTGTATTTATTCCAGCACCCTTTGCTCTCTGCACCATTACACTATTGTTTCACTGTCTGCAAAAATGTTTATGTTTACCTTGTCCAGATATGTTTTTGTCCTTCTTTTTAGCTGTTATGTCTGTATATATTTCTGTGCACTACACTGACAGCAACAAAAACCAGAGTTAAATTCCTTGCATGCGTACACACTTACTTGGCCTATAAATCTGATTCAGATTATTTTCTATAATAACAGATTAAAGAGTGGATATGTAAAAACTAGTACGGAGCGCTACCAGACACTTTCTGTGATTTTACGAGATAAGTTTGAGATGAACTTCAACGAATTTAGCTGGGTAAGACAGATTCGTGATCTGTGAGTTGAGAATAAGGCTCATTGTCGAAGAATTTTGAGGAGATTATGACACACAGCTGCAAGGTCAAAAACGGAAGCAGTGTACATTACTTTTTGGCACACTTCCAATCTTTGAGTTTTTTTTTTTTTTTTAAATCATACAAAGATTACACATCATGTATTACACGCATATAACATTTTCTATGTTTTCCTTTTTTGGCTTTCTGTACATATCTGATTCCCTTGAGGATAATAAAGCTTTGAATTATTTTAATTTGAACTGAATTTATGTCAGAGATTGATTAGTCTTTGGGTACCTATATGACAATAATATATAAACAGTCAGTTTCCAGAAAACATTTTTTCCCAGTGACAGTTGAACTAAATTCAAATGAACTCATCTGACAGTAGGGGACACTAGTGTAAGTGCAAGTGTTATCAGCCCATGCCCATGATAGCCTAGGAAAATTAATGTAATGACCAGTAACAGCTCATGGTGATTCACTTTCTGAGCTGGTAGGCAGCCTAGTAACTTCCACCCATTGGTTTAAGGAATAGAACACTTTAAAATGGTGAGGTTAAAACATTTCTCAAGGTTTTGCTGCATTACAGTACAAACTAGAAGGCCTCAATGACGATTTTCAACTGTTAACATAGATGAAAAGAGGCTTTACACTGAATTGTGCTGCTTTTGAAGGCAGCTTGCTTTAACTGACAATAATTATGTGTGCTCCTATTCTTTTAATGACACTCAAGGACTTTAAATATCCCTCTCATTGTAGCTTCGAGTCAAACAAACCAAACCTGCATGCTTATTTTCTGTAAATGGTTGTTTTCTGTGGCAGGCCGACAGTCACAGAATCCAGATCACGCATGCGCAGAGTGACTCCTCGGCCCCGTCAACCAGGCGAGGTGGGTGGGAGAGAGCTGCGTCAAGGTGCCGTTAATGGATAGAAATGACCGGAAAATAGGCACGGTGGTTTTCAAAATAATATATTAAAATACTGAAGTGACAAGAGCTTTCCGCTTTTTGTCGCAAAACAGCTCTATTTATGTGCATCATGTTAGCTATTTGAGTTCATATCACCGGAAGCTCTGTTTAGATGTTTATCACGACCTTGTGTTTTGTTTTCAACTTCAAATAGACTCTCATCGATGATTCACTACTATTGTACAACACTTATTTGAATCAGGATCAGCTTTAATTAAAATGTGTGTATAAATATAAGGAATTTGACTCGGGTTTTTTTCAGTGTACACACAGAGAAATTGACATGCAGCTAAAACAAGGACAACAAAGGTGAACAAGGCAAACATTTGACCACTATGTATAGATATAATTTACTTAATTAACTGAATTTACAATATATGCATAATTTAAAAAAGTGATACTCTTCTTTAACCTTCCACACGACATAAAGCGGTGCCGAATATCTTGTGTGATTGGTCAGCTGTTTTGTAAAAGTGTCAATACAGTAACACTCAAAAATATTAGACTTTGCAGACGTATGTGTAAATTTGCCTATTTTATGTGGCATTCAAATAACATTCTTTAAATAATTTAGTACGTCTGATTAACTGAAAGATTTAATAAATACATTTAAACATTTATTATTTGCTTGTCATTCCGGGATTTTATTTTGAAACCCTTTACCAGAAACCACGCCGTTCCTTCCTGCAGGCTTGACGGTTGCTGTGAGAAGCTCGAGCGCGGCCGAGCAGGAGAGAGTGGCAGTGAATGTGTCTGCGGCAGCGTTTAGCGTTAAAAAACAAAAACTACGGCTGAAGGAGAGAGGACCAAACCCCGCTGCAGTCAGAGACGACCTCGGCAGACCATGGACTATGATAAATTTTAAACAGAGGCTGGTAACGGCGGGCTGTTTTGACGACAAGCGGTTTATTGAACATCTGTAGACCATAATGAGGGCATCCGCTATTCTTTACGGTGGTTTTTCCTCCGAGGTTTAGTTAGACGCAGAGTGACACTATTTATAAATGCGTCGCTTTTAGACATCCTCGCAAGGAATACACACACCGAGGGGACACAGCCTGCAGAAATTTAGTTAATTCCCTCCTCCCATGGTCCCTGGGGAACAGTGAAGTCATTTGAGAAGTCACCGGAGAAGAAGACACGTCTTAATCATCTCGATAGTTTTACACAGTTTTGCGAGGAAAACAGGCTCTCCCCGTCCTCCCATCGGCTCGCGGTCGCACCAGACTCCCACTGCTTTTTCTCTGTTTTTGAATCTTACATGGTTTTGTCCTTCTGAGCATTCATCGCCAACCCTCCCGTGGGCATTTTCCCCGTTAAAGGATGCCGGATCAAATATCGGTGTCCGAGTTTCTCTCGGAGACAACAGAGGATTACAATTCCCCGACAACATCCAGCTTCACCACCCGACTGCAGAGCTGCAGGAACACAGTCAATGTGCTGGAGGAGGTAAGGCCACGGTGTCAGCCTGCCTGCGAGCTGTGTGCATGATGGATGGATGGATGATTGAGGATGCCTGAGTAAACAACACAACATTATGCTACATTATAACACAAAAATAAATCTTCAACGCAAATACAACATGTTTTATTGGTGGAATGCAGTTTAAATACAACTAAGGCCACATGCAATGAAGCCTAAATTCAACTGGTGATATTTGACAGCATTGCAAAATCCCATTAGAGGCCCAAATGCATTACTGTGTTGCACCAGAAAAGAAAATAATTGCACCTGTTGAGCTGCAGTTGCTGTGAAACTGCATATTGGTATGCACTAGTTCACTACCATCTGCAGAAATGGACATTTCCCCCCCACACACACATAGCTCCTGCAGAGCTGGTGTGTGTAGGTGAGCTCTCATCTTGTGCTTGTGAATCTGCTGCCTTTTTCTTGCCAGATATGTAGAGTAATAATAGAGGGGGTGGATGGCTTTGGTGGTGTAGGGAATAGGAGGATGTGCACTCAGGCCTGCAGCTCTCTGTGTTCACTATTACATAACTCACAGCTTCAGAGCATGCTGCCAGGCTGTAGCAGTGTGTGTGTGTGTGTGTGTGACAGAGAGAGAAAGACCTTCTCTAGTCGCTGGCAGTCAGATCTGGATTAACTGTTTCAGGATTATAGAGATTCCCCACTCTCACATAGGCCAGATTGCATTAAAAGACAGACAGATTTCTCCTCAGAGGGAAATACTGCGCACACAAAGTCACTCTCTGTGATGCTGTGTCACCTTTGATCGTCTAGGGGTGAGTGTAATCAGGCCAGGCAGGTGGGTTGCTATGTGTATGTGTGCTTCCCACCTCCCCACCCCCACCATCGCCCTCCGTTGGCATCCTTCCTGCTATGATTAAATGGAGCATCAAACCAGGGGAGTGCACACCTTCACTGTTGTTAGTTAATGCCAAAACGTGACCTCATTTCCCACTTTAAAACACATTTAGCTGCAGACGTGAATGACTTCAGGCTCACTGAATGAAAATGGGGTTTATTTGTGATTAAATAACTGTACAGATGCTATGTAAACATAAGATGAGCATGACAGCGACCAGATATGTTTGCTGAAAGGGGATAAAACCGCAGGCCTGGTCCTTTCTCCAACATCCTAACAGTCCTAACAGCTACTACAGCAAACAGCCCGTGCTATCCATCACTTCTATCTCCTATCCTTTACAAGCTTATTATATCATGATAATAAAAAAATCAACCAAAACAGAACCAGGGCCGTGTTTATTCTCCACCCAGAGCCCACTTTGTGTCTGCTGACTGTAACAAGGAAAAGGCTCGCATCATGAATCACCTCTCTGGCTCTGTGCCTCTGAACCCAGAGACTGCAGCAGCACAAACGAAAAACATCTGTTAGAAAAGGCCGCCATGTGCGCTGGGCTTCAGTAGCCGCTCTGGAATTTTTTGCAGAGATCACATGACAAGGAAGACCATTATGCTAAGAGCGAGCAACATGCTCTTCAGTGTTTAAACAAAAGGCAAGATGCCCCTGTAACATTTGGGCAAGGATGGGCGGCTTGTCGGGTAACTCAAAGTGGGATACACCCATCAGATGGAGACTGTTGCAAACACGCCCGCAGCACACAGCCTGCCTAAAGCCATGGATACTGTTAGATTAGTGTCTGTTTAATAAAATTAGCTACCCTGTTTGATCCCTGCGTAGACATGTAAGGGCTCACTTGCATCATACACCCAGAGCTGCTGCAGAGAAGCAAAACTGCCTTGGGCGTCACTTTGCCTGAAGAGGAGTTAGTTTAAAATGTTCTGGGTTTCTGCTGAGCTCCGAGTTCTAGTCCTCAAACTTAAAGCAGTCGTCCCATTTTTTTTCCCTCCAACTCATTTCCTTGGTATGTTGACAAGGTAAATTATGCAAAGGTACAGCTTGAATATTTAATGCTGTAACTTGAGGGGGCGAGTTGACCCACAGGAGGGTAGTCATTCTCTGAGTCATGTGGAGGTGCAAAGAAAGGAAGCAAAAAAGTCATCACAGCATCATACCATCTTAATTCATCAATTATTGATTGGAGTGTAATGACACAAAAGTATTCACGACTCACCAGCCCCCACCTTGGAACTTTTCTCACACCAAGGTGTTTACGGTTTACACTTGAATTAGTGCTGAAATATGGAAAACAATGAGCAGTGCAATGGAGAGGAAAAAGTCTTAAAAATAATCTTGCTGTCCTGACTGTTTGAGACACAGGAGATGGGGGCATTGTGTGTGTGTGTGTGTGTGTGTGTGTGTGGGTGGGTGGGTGGCAGACC
The DNA here is from genome assembly GCF_006386435.1 of Epinephelus moara. Taxonomy (NCBI): domain Eukaryota; kingdom Metazoa; phylum Chordata; class Actinopteri; order Perciformes; family Serranidae; genus Epinephelus; species Epinephelus moara. The sequence continues at coordinate 15,361,861 of NC_065516.1, forward strand.
GGAAACTGTGTCGGTATGTGGTGTGGGTTTTATTTTGGTGTCATCTTTAGTGCTAAGCAGTCATTGTTGTGGTATTTTTTCCACTGCATTTCCCAGAAAGCACAGTTGGATTTTCTGTTGGTGAAGTCAGAGGGAATCATCCTATTATTCATCCAGATTCCAGAGATTATGGCTGCAAACAACAAGTATTTTCATTATTGATTGTTGTCAAAAATAACAGTTAATGTTCTTCCATATTCCAGGAAAACAAAATCTTAGAAGTGGTTATCTGATGTATTCAATTAACTATGATATGATTCAGGGAAAAGCAATAAAGCCTTTGGATTTTAGACACTGCAACCCAAAAATTTTTGGTGTTTTTGATCTACTAGAGGTTGAGCACAAGGAAGACATTGTTACTCAGTTGGTTCGTCAAACAGCTTGAGCCAAAGTAAGATATCTTAACAGCTTCAAGCCTTCATGCCATTAGAGTTTCCGCTTAGGTCTGGTGTAGGAGTTTAAACTAGTTGGATTTTATGCAAACTGATTAATCCTGCATTTGTCACCATGACAGGTTCTGGCCAATTAGTATTAAGCAATATGACAATGTGTTTAACATAATATTATATTTAGTCGTTAACGGACTAATGGAGTCACTAGTGTCTGACAAGTTGTGTGAAATTTACTGCTGAGTCCAGGAACATGAAGTAGATCAAATTTCAGTCGAGGTAGGATGGGGGAAGAGCAATGCATGTTGTGTTTGCTTACTAAGAAGCTTGTGGGTTTTTTGGGGTGACGAGGCAACACTTGACGAAGTTAGTTTTGAAGAAAACTAAAGCTTCGCAAACATGGCGAAGTCGACAGAAGAAGTGAGCTGAAGAGTGAAACTAAGTGGACTGGAGTCGATACCCAACACTGGACGCCCGGGTCGCTCGCTTTCAAAGCGCAGCAATGGATGAGAAATGGCTGTTTTGTTTGTGATGTTGAAATATGGATTTATCTACAGGATACCTCCTCATTTTACTTCAAAAACATAAATAAGGTGGCAGCTGGCTGAACGGAGTTCACGAGGGACATGAAAGTTTCTGGTTAATGACCATCCTCAATGACTAACTGCTTGCTATTGACTATACGGTTTGTCATTTCCTGTAAATATCACAATACATATGTTTTCAGTTTAAGAACCAACGAATTGAAAGTACTCACCCATTTTTGAATACTTACGTCTCCAGTCTGAACTCGAGTGCACCACTGATAGGTACATGGTTTGTTTACATGACAAAAGTGCATATTTTTCCAGATTCAGTGTGGACAAAGAGATTCGATGTTACATAATGCAACAAGATAGTTGGATGCTTGCTCACTGTTACAACGAAGCGTCCGACTTGCCCCTAACTACTATTTCCTAACAGCGACCCAAGCGGTCATGGGCTTGCTCAGTCTTAAATCTACTCGAGAGCAGCTGCTGCGTTGTGTGCAACATAAAATTCTGCAGATCGGTTTAAAAATCTTAACATCGGACCAACACTGATTGCCATAGATTTTTGTTCAAAATTCATGATCCTAAACCTTGAGTTTTCATAACCTAGGTGGCAAATTGCCATGAAATTTGCCAAGCACATTTTGGCTACTTTTATTTATTTTTTTGGTACATTTTGGTTTATATTATGCTGTGACCTTTTCTTGAGTGCAACCCTCAACACAAACTAAACATTCTAGCACTGCAATACTGATAAAACCTTAAAGATAAGAAGACTTGTATGTTTTATTATGTAATTTTGGACATCCAAGACTTATATCGACTTGTATCGATTTGTGTCTTGAACATTGTGCCGCGTGTTTTGAATGTTGCATCTCTTGTTGCTGTTATTTACCTGGAGAACAGCTTATAACAATTAAGCCAATGCCAAATTGTCACTGAATATTTTTCTGTAAATTTATCAACAAATTATTTCAGCAGTAGTGAAGATTGCTGATAATCGTAACCACTGCTTTCTTCTATACAGTCTCTACAGTCATAATACAGTATGTTTTATACAGTGTATTCTATTATAATTGCCAAAGTATATTTTTTGCTATTTGCTGTAGTGGAATTGTTGTGGTCTTGTTTTCTAGGAGAATGTCCTTTCAGCTAATACAACCCAACACCCCAAATTAGAGCTGCAATGATAATTGATTAATCAGTAGGTGGAAAATGAATAGGCCACTGTCCAGGCATTGGTTAATTATTTAAGTTATTTAAGCAACACTATCAATCATTCTCGGGTTTCAGGTTTCTACACGGGTGACTGTATGAAAAGATGGACGACACATCTCCACCTCCTGCCAAAGTACAAAAATAAAACCCAAAATATCCTGGATACAGCCGCTACCATCTTGTGATGGCGACATCATTCGGAGCCAGAGTCTGAACAGAAGTGATCAGAGAGAGGAGCTGTGGTGTCCCCGTCCCGCCTATACCTTTAGTTAATCATGAAAATAATACTTATAATAGCAGCTCTACAATAAATGTATCATGACGTATTTAAAAACACAAAATCATCTGAACATAGGCACGTCTGAAAGCTTTAATCTGATTTTCTCCTGGTCTGTACAGACTCAAACAAAACTGGACAGTATATGAGCAGCCATCAATGTGTTATTGACATACAAAAATATCAGCTCATCTCTAATTTGCTCCACACACACTGCAGCCTATGAGGTGTAAAAGCTCATCTTTTTCCTCCCAGAGTCCAGAGAAGAGCAAACACAATAACTATAAATGCTACCAAGCAGATTGTGTTTGTCCATGCAGCAGCAGAGACCAGCAAATCTGACATTTGCTTGTCTGAAAATGTCACAGGTTATTACTCTGAGACTCTCTCGCTTTCTCTGATATAAGTTAATATTAGCAGCAGGCACTTGTTATTCCCCTGTGGGGCATGTATTGTGTCCCTCTCTACCCCACAGATGGTACTTTGCGTCATTGGGTTTGCTTTCTTAAACCGCAGAGAGCCATAGCAGCGATACAAGGGAAACCCTCACTGCATTGGCATTCCTTTGAGCATGCCTCTCGCACCACATCACATGGGCTGGACCAGAAAAATGTTGACTTTTCACAGTCATTCTATTCAAGCGTGGCTGGGCTTGACCTAATAGGCAGAGGCCCTTTTTATATTTTTTTTTACTTTTATATAACAGCCTTTTCAGTCGCGGCATTTGAAGCTTAAGACACTTCAGAGACTTTGATGCTATTCTGTGTTTGAAAAAAAAAAAAAAGCTGAATGAGATGTATTATTCCGAACCACTGCGTCTTTATATTGGAGTGAAAGTCATTGCCTGAAGACGTCGTCATAGAGTAATACTAAGATTGCAAAAATATCTAGTTAACAAAATGTCCCATAACTGTTCCCGGAGAAGGATTTTACATTCCTACCATTCTTTTAAAAGCTTAAAAGTTATTTATGTCAATTTATATGAGTTAGTGTCACTACAGTTTACTGTTGGATGTCTCATTTTGTTAGAATCTCATCTCGAAAGTGCCCCTGTGGAGATTGTGACCACTAGTGAAGCTGTAAGGTGAGATGTCAGTGGGTACATGCAGAAATGCGTATGTGGCGGTAATATGCTGTAAGCATCAGCAAAGCACCAAGATAAAGGAGTACAAGACAAACAAGCTTATTGGAACAATGCCGAGACCAGCATTCATTTTGGGGTGGCAGGAATAATTATCATGTTCAGTTTTCTCTGCAGCAGCGTTGGCCGAGTCCTCACTGTTTTCAGTCAATCACTCTTTCAGAGTCCTGTGTCCTGTGTTATCAGAAATGCGAAAATATCCATGTACTGCCAAAGAAAGCCAAGAAAGACAGCAAATCTTCACATTTAAGAAGCTCACAGAAGGAACATTTTGTCATATTTGCTTGAAAAACTACAGTTATTTGACTGTCAGAATAGTTTGTTAAATTTTCAGTTGATTGACTAGGAGCCTGTTTACACCTGGTATTAACATCCGTTTTGGTGATCTGACCATTAGTGGAAAGCAGAGACACATTGCTGTTCACATCTGTGTCTATCATGCGTCTCCATCTGACTACTGGTGTTCAGATTTCGTTACTGTCTATGTCACTTACGCTAAAAGGTCAAAGCACAGTTATTGTGTCCACCACACTCTGGCTAGCTGCTCCCTAGCATGCTCGCTAGTCACAAAGGTTGCAGTGGTATACCGGTTTGAAGGTATACTGTGGTATGGAAATTGACAGTTATCATGTTGTGTACATTTACTTATTACAATACTGAAAAAAAGCAACTGGACAAAAAATCTCACCTTTATTTTAGCTATTTTGTAAAGGGAGACTTTTTACACATACCTCTGTTTCAAAAAAGGTTTCAAATTTCAATTATAGTAATGAAACGTTCGTTTAACCAAAAATAGTTTCCTTTCATTCTTTTAAGGGTCATTTTAACTGACAGTAATAATTGTTCTGTAATACCATACCCTGAAACCGCAACATTTTCTGAGACAGTTAGCGTACAGTGAAAGTCTCATACAGTTGCAGTCCTCCTAGTCACATTAGCGGTTTTGTCAGTACAGCTGGAGATAGCTGTCTGCAGAATTCAACATTTCTCCTTCCATGGGGCAAAATGATGGACAGTCACGTAACATACTGTCCAACTCGTCCTAAAACGCGCAAGTTATAGAGGGTTAGCACGCTGTCTTCAAAGCAACCACCACAAACATACTCGGGCGGAACGTAAGCGGAGCGGACTCCGTGGACTAAAAGCGGACGTCCGCAAGCCCTGTGCGCGCAAAGCTCAGATTTTACGACCGCACGGACTCCGCTCCGCGCACCAGTGTACACAAAAGACTGCTCAGCATGTATTTTTCACATTGCGGGGATTTTTCACGGACATTTATACAGGAAACTACAATGCGGAAGTGCGCTCGACTATGGAAGCCCAAATGACTGCGGACATTCCTCGCAGAGTCCGCTTCGCTTATAGCACGCACGTGTCTGTGAGCACCTTTAGTCCTTGTCAGGGAGGCATCAGGACACAATGGCGTTAACATAGGTCATGAGTGATCTAATCAAGAGGGGACATCACCAAATACGAGTGTAAACAACAGGGATGCACTGATATATTGACTAAACATTTGGTATCTGCGATATTCGCCTTTTCGATTGCCATAGGCCTATCGGCAGATACGACAGCACTCACTGAGTGGCAGTGGCCCATGTTTTTCCATTATGTCACATCAGTTTTTCTAACTCCGCCAAGAATTTCGCAGTCGGTGTATCCCTACTTGACAACCCCAAGACACATTGTGATCCGACCACTCAAAGCACTTGTTGAGGGGGTCTGGGATGCATTTGATGGCATATCTTTTCTAGTGTTAATACCAGGTATAAACAGGGTCTAAATGTCTTCAGTATACTATTAAGAATTATAAAACAATTGTATATAGCCCTCAGTTGATGAAACAATGTCTGATACTCTTTAAGTACTCATTAAAGTTATTAAACAGTGGAAGTTAGAGGATGCTGCTTTCTGCCAATATGGGGGTATGTGCAGATTGAAAACCACGTTTGTGCCTTTAGGAGACATGCAGTGGGTTTAGGTGAGAAACGCTTTAAGTAAACAAGACCATGTTTGTTCATAATAAAACATCCATATGTCTAAAGAAATCTACTGATGCACAAAAGCATCGCTGTTTCTTCTCGGGCCATAAATGTCAACAGTGTTAATGGTAACAGATAAATTGTTTGTTAATTATCATTACTTCAAGTTGTTTTTCTCCAAAGCACCTGAGGTCATTTTCTAGACGACATGCTGTCATGTGATGCTTCAGCTTCATCACATGTAACATTCAGTCCACCAACAGAAGGTCAGTTGTAACAATATCCACACACATAACAGATGTTTGTGTTTTTTTACTCACATATTTGGTCATTAAGCCTCAGAGGATGAGTTGGCTGCTTCTTTGACCGTTCCTCTGGAAACTACCTGGAGGTCTTCTCAAAGCAGGGATTTTTTTAGTTAAAAGGAAGTTTCATTTTCACATCTTGTGGGTTTTGCCTATTGGGGAATGTCTTCTGTCATAAACCTAATTAACACAGAGTACATTTGTGTGCGCCATGTGCCTGTCTGTTAGTGGAGTGTTGAATGCTGTAGAGGATTAATAAGGCTTTGTAACTGTTGTGTTTTGCTTTATTGTTGATTCAAATTTGAATCATCCCTAGATACATAAATAGATTATTTGGTTCATGGATTATTTTTCCTCCTTGTTTGATTTGGCTCCATATTTTTGGACCGCTTTTAGATTCCCCCCTCTCACCAGAAATGAGGCAAAAAATGATGAATAATTCAAAAGGACGAGGCAGGTTTTTATCATTCTTGGCTTTACATAACAAAACTGAGTGCTGGCTATTTAAGGCTCCGTTCTGCAACATTTGCAACTGAGGAGCACAGCTGTGTCAGATTCAATTATTAATGAAGTTATGGCTTTTTATTCATCATTTGTCCCCTGTGTCACCAAACCCAGTGAATCATATGGTGTGAGAGAATGGGAGCATTTTTCGTCCCATGGCACCGTTACTCACATGACATCTTGTTCCAGTTAAACTGCACTGTAAAAAAAGCAGTTGAAATGGTCATTTGTTTGCGAGATACTCAGATTTAGTTTGGACATTTTCACTGCGGAATAAATGGTGTTTCATAGATAACAGTGACACAAGTGCTTTGATGTTAGAATTGGATTCAGCTGAAGTTCGACCCAATAATAACCTGCTCTCACAGACCTGTAGTACCTGCAGTAAAGGAGTAAAACTGACATTTTTTGTATGAAAATGTTTCAGACTGTTGCTTTAAGTTAAGACTCGAGCATGTAGTTTGGGTTTTAAAATGCTTGCTATGATCAGTAGGGCAGAAAAACCCATAACTTCGTTCCCTAAGTTGAATTCTTTGCCTCAAACCGTACACATCATCAATGGAGCTATTATATGGAGGTCAAGTGACGCTTATTGACCATATTCAAGTTGAAAGTGGAGGAAGGCAAAAAGGCAAAAGCGTGAAAAGAAGATAAAGGAAGTTAAAATGGCAGAAATTATCAATGGAAGAATTTTAATTTGAAAGCTGTTTGGCTGCTTCTGTGTGCTAGACAAGAATTAGCTGCTAATGCAATGGTGCAGGCTAATGGGCTTTATTTAGCCTGCTAGATTAGCTACTGTACCACAAAGGTCTTATTAGACTGTAAGCAATACTTTGACTGGGTTAGGGTTAGGGTTGGATCCATGGGTTCTCCTTATGTGATTAGACAGACAAGTGCTCCACAAGTAAACGCCAGGCACTCTGCATGGTAACCACGGAAACGGGTACTACTGTATCCCTGCCGGCACAACTGCATTTTCTTTATAGGCTTTGGCAACATATTAAAATATATTAGTGTCAAATGAGGAGAGTCAAATAACATGAGTTGACTGTGGTATCAAAGGTCGATTTGTTTACACCAAGTGGCACTCCGAGTCTTTGATAGCTAAAGTTATGTAAATTAGCACAAGTATAGTCATAACTTTACAGCATAGCTTAAGAGAAACTATATGAAGCACTACTTTATACAACACAGCCTTGTGCAGATGCTCTGCCATGTGAAAGCCCTTCTGTTTATGCGAGACGAGTACAAACATTGTTTCTTTCACAGGATTGTGCCGATTGCTGTGCCGCCTCTCAATCTGCCCATGCCTCCCTACCTGCCCTCTTGCCGCTCATTGAAAATTAATCAGTAGCGACTTCGATTTCTCCTCATCTGAAAAGCCCTTAACTCTTCATTCACGCCATATCATCAGAATGCAAAGAATTGGAAAATCTCACGTCATTCAAACGTAATTTTTAAATGGTTACCCCCCATTACAAGCCACATTTATATCAATCACATAAATGTAAATTAATCTTAAGCTATGTTTTATCGTGTTATTTAAACCACATACAGATAAAAAGTTAAGCTCCTTTTTAATTGATTGCTTTTGTGTTAATGTAGATGGTGGGTTTGCTGCCATTTTGCCACGAGTTTGAAATGTTTACTTCCACCAAGTGGGAGATGCAGATGCTATATTGTAGCTGTTAGAAATCCCCAATTTTTCCAACTGGGAATAATAACTAGGAGGCTGACATGAACAGTTTTATCCCCTCATCTGCTCATGATAGCATTCTCTACAATATGAATGAGGCATAAGAGACAGCTACAGTACAATGCTGGTTTGTTAGTTAATTTAATAAAAGAGCATCTGAGAAAGAAGGGGAAATGTTCCTTTAAATCTCCTTCTTTAAACACAAGCAAACCTCCAAGCCATTTTCTAATTTGTTCTGTCTCCCACAGCAGGAGGTGATACTCTGTTGTGTTGCTTGTTTGTCGGCTTGTTTGCCGTCTGTGGCTGAAATCTGATAATCGGTCTGTGGGCCACAGCTGTTGGCCTACCTTCCTGCCACAGCTGCACTGCGTATATCATCAAGGGCTATTAGCCGGCAGCGGATTAGCCCCGGACCAGACTCTGCCCCGGCACTCTGATCCCCCTGCTCTACCCCAGATTTAGGCGAGGAAGAGTGGGTCAGTGTTCACATCTGTCTGCAGCCCTCCTCACACGGAGAGATAGTGGTCAAGTCTTGCTCCATCGACAGCCATTTTAATCTTCAGTGTGCCATCGGTGCAGCAACAATCTGTGATACATTCACGTGACTATCATGGAAATAATGTCTTATACTGTACAAGTATGTTAGGCAGGCCAGGTCTCTTTAAAACTGTGCTGCAAACGTGGTATGCCAAAGGTAGATGTTGATTCTTAGCAAAAATTGAAGGTTACAATTTCATTAGCAATGCTAGCATTTCAGCTATAGGGATGGCAGTGTCATTCTATTGATCTGTTGGTCCACCACTTTTGTTCTGACTGAAATATCTCAGCAACTATTGGATGGATTGCCATGAAATGTTTAACAGACATTCATGATTCCCATACGATGAAAGCTACTGACTATGATGATCCCCAACTTTTCATCTAGCGCCATCATTTGGTCAAATTTTTAGTTTGTCCAATACTTTAAATATCTGGAAAACTAATGAAACTCCCATCAGTTTTAGCTATACTTTGTGTTGAATCCTTTGAACCTCAAGCAGTTTCAGGACATTTTTTGTTTCTGTTACATTTTACTTGCTTTTTAAGCTTCCATTTTGTTATGTTTAATCATGGAAGCATTTATCCTACATGACGTGTTGAAGGAGAGTTGAAAATGTGAAAATCTGACAATAATTTCTGTTTTTACAGTTTCTTGCTATGATAAATGGAACAGTTTTGGCGATTAATTAGAAGAAAACAGGCCTTTCAAACCACCAGTTGGTTGTGGGGCACATAGAGTTGCTAACACGCTTCACAAAGATGCTGAACGTGCTAAGCATTATACCTACTAAACATGTCAGCATGTTAGCATGCTGATGTTAGCATTCAGCTCAAAGCACCACTGTGCATCACAGAGCTGTGGACTCTTGTCTTGTTCCTTAGTGACCATTATCAATCCTTACTGTGGTTTAGATGAACTATACTTTACATTTAAATAGTGTCACTTTATCATTGCTAAGAAAACAGAGTAGAAAATATATTTGCTTTTGTCAGTAACATGTAGGCGAATTGAAGAAACCCTAACGTTGCTTTTTTCCTTTTTTGGTCTACGTCTGCTCTTCAGCTGCAACAAAACAGCCACAGATACTCCTCATCCTCCTCTGTTCATCATTTGTGGCTCTTCATTTTTCGTCTTCTGTGATTATATCAGCGCAGTGCTAACATTATTGTCCTCAAGGACAGCCCGGCAAAACCAGGAGACAGTGTTGTCCTGTGACGACCGGCTGTCTTGTTGTGGCCTGAGGGATAAACAGTGCATCTCTGTCTGTGAGCTTTGATGGTGTTTGGCCTTGGACCAGTGTATGTGTGTGTGTGTGTGTGTGTGTGTGTGTGTGTGTGTGTGTGTGTGTGTGTACTGCAGCTCAACAATTGATACAGCGTTTCAATGTCGAATTTGAATACTACCTTTCCCAGAACAGCCAAGTGCATTCAAGCCTGGAGGAAAGGCACTGACAGTTTTTCAAGCTAAGTTGTTTACATCTTTTACTAATGCCATCTAATGTCAATGAAAAGTGTTACATCACTTCCTTTTCCACATCGTGACAGCAGCTGTCAAAGCTCCTGTTGCTAGTCTCTGAGAGTAGTCAAAGGGGGAAATCCAAGTGAAAATGTGCTTTAGGATTGGTTAAAGCTTTCATTGGACGTCACAGTAAGGCTTATTTCTGTTCCTCTGTACGTCCAGTTGCTCAAAATATCTTACATCCAAATGGCCCGTGGGAGTGGATACACCTGTGGTTTTGGAATAGCTGGTCTCTCACCAGGCAGAGACCCATAAAGTGTGAAATTCGAGACTCGTCTGCAGAAAAACTTCAAGGAATGCTGTAAAGCACTCTGCAGAGTCTGTGACTTTGGCCAAGGACTCATGACCGAGCGCTTGTGCAGAGGCTAGAAAAATAGTGTTACTTCTGATTGTGCATGTTTATCAAGGGAGCACATTCTTTGGCGGCGTGCCCTGAAGATTTACAACTCGGGCGGCCGGTTGATAGAAGCAGAGCTGGCAGGCTTATCAGCTGATCAATGATAAGTGAAAGATTAGCAATAGAAGCTTGGAGTAGTTTATTTTAGTTTTCCTTTGATCGACCTACACAGCACTGGTTTGTTAAAGTCTTGGTCTTTTGCCAGCTCTCCTCGTGTAGTAATATTCTACTGTGTTATGAATCAGTGCTCAAACACTCAAAGTATTTAAGTATTGACATAACAAGACAGATTTTCTCTGATTGTTTCACATTTGTTACTGATTAATATTATGACAACACACAAAAAAAATATCACCACAAGGTCCACTCCGTAGTTTGAGGAGATTGTTTTAATGGATTTATCCCTCTATTATTTTCTCAGTTAATTGATTAAACATTTGATTCATAAATGTCAGACAGGGTTCCCACAGTCATGAAATTCCTGGAAAAGTTATGAAGTTAGAAAAAGTGTTTTCCAGGCCTAGAGTTAACAGAATGTTTTGGACAACTTTTGAAAATTCATACTGTAGGTAAAAATGTGTTGGAACCCTGACTATAGACAAAAACACCCATCACAGTTCCCCAAAGGCCAAGATGTCATATTGAAATGCCCCGTCCTGTCTGACCAACAATCCCAGACCAAAAATATTTAGTGCCATGTCATAAAAGACTAAGAAAACCATCAAATTCTCACACCTGAGCAACTGGAACCGGTGCATTTTTGGCATTTTAGTAGGGTTGAGTATCGGTAGTCAATACCTTTAAGGTATAGAGGGAAATAAGCCAGTACCAAGTCCTTTCAAAAACTTTTCCAATCAAACTATATGTGCATGCCATCCATCTTGTTCCCAGATCTAGAAAAAAAGCCAGTTTTATGGTTTTGCTTGCAGCCAATCATCGTAAGCTGTCTTCGATTTAATGCAGTGAGTAATTGGCCCACTACCACAGCAACTACAACCCATACAGTTTGTGGTGTGGTATAGTGTGGTGAATATTTGATGGATCAGTTGTGGTGTATTTGATGGAGATGGCAGTTCAGTGTGCTAAGATACCACCAAAATCTAAGTATGGCTATACTACATGACTGTGGTGTCTGGAGGCATCTTACCCAACTGAATGCTTCCATTCACATCAAAAGATTGTATCACTATAAGGGTGCTGGTTTTGGTACCATCTGATACCCAGACATACATTTTAACTTATAGAAACTCCTTGCACAGTTATCAGAATAGTTAAAATTTTGAAATCATCACGGAAATATAAATGTTTAAAATGTAGGTTAATGTATAAATCCTCTTTTTTGTTAACTGCTGTCAGTAAGGTCAAGAATGAATCTCGAGTTTTAACCCAGTGTAGACAATAAGTAACTAAAGATCTACTGTTCATTTGCTTAGGAAGGTCATGTTAAAGCAGTCAAAAGCTTCAGAACAGCTATGTGAACATTGTGGTGAGGTCAAGAATGAACTTTCAATCTCAACTAAGACCAGGGATACTGTCTGAGTCTTGGATTCATGTCACACAGTTGTGCGAAAGCAAACATGGGTTTCTTATCTGAAGCACCATCGCTGATCAGTTTGTTCAGGTGAAGTAGTTTCACATTTCTTAGGTTTGTGGGTGAACAAACTTCTTTCTGGTTCTTGTTTTGAACTGGAAGCTAAAAGAAAAGTGCTTCAATAGTGTGACGGTGACAGGAAACACTGAATGCATCTGTGTTTCCAAAGATATGACGAAGATATACCTTCTTGGTAGGTTAGGATATAAGGTGTTGTGTTGAAATGATTTGTCAGTCATTCAATGGAATGAGCAAAAGAAAAATCACAGATTTGTCATTTTAGTAATGTAATGAAACAAAGCATTTCCTGAACCCTTTTGGTTTTTGGAAGACACCATTTTAGCCTGGATCACTTCGGGTTACAATATGCATTTGTCATTAGTCCTAAAAGTGATGGACAGGAAGTTAACATTTATTTTGATAACCTGATGATAATTTTAAGTCATTTTTTAGCGAAAATACAAAACATTCTCATGTTGCAACTCCTCAGTTGTGATGATATGCTGCATTTCTTATATTATGTAATAGTAAACTGAATAACTTTGGGTTTTGTACATTACAGGTGTCTGTCTGTCATCTTATAGGCCAAACAAATAATCACTTCATGGAGAAAATAATAGTAGTAGACCCTCTTCCTCATTATTTGTCATTTCAAGGACTAAATGATCGACCCAAACCATAGTTAATAGAGCATTTTGTCATAGTTTGGGAGTTTTGAGGTTCATATCTGTCAGGAAACAAACAACCTCTTTGCTCTGCTGCTCCTTGTTTTCACACTGATATTAGACACTATAAAATAGAGGATGTGAGCTGTCAGTTTTTAATCATCAGCTGTGTGTTCCTCCCACTATTCTCCTGTTGAAGGCTGTTAATAGCAGCTGCTTCACATGAATAATGACTTCCTGACTGGTGAGAACAATAGAGATAAAGGTATGCTGCTTGTTTGATGTTAGGTGAGTGCAGTCTAATGCAGCAGTGTGTGGGTGTGATTGTGAAAACATGCGCATTGCACGAAACAAGCGGTGGGCTGAGCGAGAGAGCAAGCATCGCAGAGGGAAGCCGCCAAATGAAGTGTGAATGTAACGCTGCTGCATGCTTGGCTTGACTTTTCGCCGGCCGCACGCATGCGTGTCAGTTCCTGAGAGATCTGCAGCAAAGAGCCGGCGTCCTTGCAGCTCAGCGAGTTGGCTTTATCCACCGTGTGGCCTCACCAAACTCACCACAGGAAAAGCACAGCTGAGCAGCTCATTTCTCTCTCTGAGAGCACAGAGCAGGATGCTAATAGCAGGACTGATAGCAGCGATACATTATGGAGTAATCTCTGACCTGTATTGAGTTCTCTTAGTGGCCAATAACATTAGCAGATCAATTTTTATGCAATAGATACAAGCCAATTAGGGCAGATATCCAACATAAACTACAAGTGCCTTACAGAGTCTTGAGATAGTTTTATCACCACATTAAATGTCTTCATCCTTTTCAAAGTAACATTATTCTCACATGGTGATCCAGTAGAGAGCAAAGACTGTTGAAATTTTATTGTGGTTTGGACTTCTTTGTGGGACATTCGAGTGTTAATGGGAGGTTGCCATAAATGGGAATTGAGAGTTGGCCGCAAAAAGGCGACGCATCGACGAGCTGTGTTGCTGGAAAATCTAACAAAGAAGGCTGAGCATTACAGGCCAAACATGCTATCAAGATAAAATGAAGTCTGAACATGTATTGTTAAATCAGAGAATGGGTTCTCAGGAGGCCAAGGGTAATTTACATCTGATATAATGCATTCAAGCAGTGTTATTTTAAAACTTGTATAGATCAAGCACTGAATGTAAAAGCAAACGATTGCACGGCAGCTGCTTTTTGTAATATTTGATTACAAATGTTTCATTAAAGCTGACATAATTTGCTTTAATTTGGTTGTCAACAAAAATTCTTGATTGCTTTGTGCTGTTGGTCTGTAGGTCAGTCGACTACTTTTCTCAGCCTTGTTGACACCTGGCGTTACAGTGCCTCTCCACACGTGTCTTGAGTGACCACTTGTGATCGGATCTCACTTCCCTGCTCTATATGCGGATGAACACGTACATCAGTTCTGATTGCAAAGACCAAATGTGTTGTTGTCACTAACTGACGGGAGGCAGCAGTGCGCTACCCATGCCTGGTCTGCCCGAAGTTAAAAAAAACCTTCCATTGTTTACGAAGACCTTGGTAAGCGGGCAAAATAAAACAATACTGACATGGTCTACTCCTTGGTGTGTTCCAGCCAAACCAAATCAAGATGTTTGACTCACTTATAATAAAACAATGCTGTTGGTGCACGAACAAGTATGTACTTTGTCTACTCAGAGGACATCAGCTGAGTAGGTGGTCCCTCAGTGTGGCCCAGGACACATTACCATAGACACTGCTGAAAATTTTTGGCCATATACAGCTCAGACCACCTCTGAATGTGGTCTGAGTAATCAGATCTCAAGACGCATTGAGGATGCAACAGGTGCATTCACACCTGCCCTTGGAGCTGTCCACATGTGATCCGATCACCCGGGACACATGTTAATACTAGATGTAAACAGGGCCTGAAATATCTCAACCAACTCAACTGTTGGATGGATTTAGTCCAGACCTTCCTGTAGTTCAGACATTAATGGTCCCCTCAGGATGAAATGTAATTCCCTGCATGCTGTTGTTGGCGGCATAGATTCACAAGCACGCCTGTAGACTCTTCATTAGCGTACTGTATATTATGGTATCTTGTCAAGGCCTTAAAGAAAAAGCAAACATAAGCGGTATGACGAAGGATAATGTGAGTTTGGCCGGTCTCTTGTATTAAAAAGCAGCTATATGGCAGCCAATCCAAGTTTTCAAAGTGTGTATATACTAATGTAATCTTAGCAACAAAAACAAAACATAAATTCAGTTTATTGTTCACTTTGAAGTATGACCAACAGGATATCAAGCAAGTTTCAGTTCTCTGTAAGTGAATTTTTATACCAAAGACTCCCCTGAAACGAAGGAAATGCATTTAAACACATGCTGTGGAGAATGATCAGCAGTAGTGTGTACTCAGAATGTGTCGTTAAGGGGCTAAAACATGTAAAACCACTGGTTTGACCCTGTAGAACTGCTTTGTTATTTTCTGTTTTGGTTTTTAAGTCTTACAGTGCTGGACTAAGTATGAATGAAAGTGAGCTTTGAATTACACAAGTATCAGCATGTGGCCACTCTCTCTGAGTGTGAAGAGGTAAAAAAAACAATATTGGCTTTTAAACTTCTTCGGTCCTTTCAGAAAAAGACATCATCTTGATTGATGTTTTTCATCCTCATTTTCTTCAAAACCCTGAAAAAGATGTAGTCTCACTTGATACTTCTCATTTCAGATGCACTACATCGGTCATGTGGTCATCCTGATACACCTCTTACCCAAAACCAAAACCACTGGCAGTCGATTGCTCTCTTTCAGTTCCATGTGTGCGTGTGTGTGTGTGTGTGTGAGAAATAGGCCATCTGACCTCAGCTGCTTTTGGAAATGTAACATCCTCTCATTTCTCCCATACCACTTGGAGTGCTGAAGGCCTCTCCGGCTGCAGGCCCAGAGAAAGGGATGTGCATTTGTTTCCTGCCAATGAAAGCAGCTCCCCACCCTTCCTGCTTGAGTCATGCCACATAGACTCGACAGACAGACAGACAGACAGACACACAGACACACAGACACACAGACACACAGACAGACAAAATGACTTGACAGACTGATCTTATCTCTTCTATGACTTCTTCATTCAGACAGAAGTAGAGGCAGCTTTACCACTGTAAGATTCATGAACATTTACAAGTGTTTAGATTTTTGTGTATTTCTTATAGTAGCTGTTGAGTAATTGTGAGCCAGAAGGGAAATGAGGATACAATTGTGAAAAAGGAAGAGGATATAAAACCCCATTGGTAGTGTGGAGAGTTCAAGAAATAATGATCTGGTCAGTCACTTTATGTCTAAAAATGTCCATGCAGATGTTTTTAGCCCTGTGTTCTGGCTCTGGGGAAGTCCACTGATAATTGTGCCCTTTCCTGTTTTCGTCTTCTAGGAAATAATTAGCATATTCGCAAATCTGAGACCTCTGGTGTGCAATCTTTGCCGGGTGAAGAGTCAAATCTGCCACAGTGGCACAGTCGGGTCCCAGTGCGCCGCTGACAAACAGAGAGCAGGCCAGTTAGTCAGAGCAGCTTCCCACAATCTCCATGGCAAAGAATGTTGAGTCGACGCGTGAGACGGCCAGACCACATCTCCTTGGTAACCGCACAGCCGCCTTGCCGGTGCGATGCCAAATGCCGAGGTGGCGGAGAAGATGCAACGTTCAAGGAGCTGGGAAGGATGAGTTCAAGGAGGAAACGAGAAAGACGACTAACGTGCCATGAAAGTGACAGAGCAGGAATCTTAAGAGCAGATCAAGGAAAACACTTTCCCAGACAGCCAGAGAGTGCGTTGTTTTTTTATTCCTCAGCTGTCAGCGGAGAGCAGTTTGGTGTCATTAGATGGAGTGCTGCCGACCCAGGACAGGACACTGACAAGCCTGGTCGCTTCCTGCTTCCTGTCAAAGGACGGCTGCAGGGGAAACGGCAGGGCTGCTGAGAGAGGATAAGGCCTCGGGCAGGAAGCGTAAAGCTGAGACACCCTCCAGTCAGTCATGCCTAGTCACTTCGACCGCCAATTTCCCCTGAGGCTTTGACCTCCTGGGCATGACTGTGTATTTGTGTGGTTGTTTGGGAACCAGGAAGTCAGCCCCATTAACCCTGTTGGTCACATGGGTCACACTTTAAGGGCATTTGGTCCTTTTGGGGGTTATTTCTGTTGAAACTAGTAATAAAGAAAGGCTGCAACTAACTTTTTGTCTATTTTTGACTGTAGAATTCAGGGAATAGTAAAAATGCCTTCACACTTTCCCAAAGTCAAAGATGATGTCTTCAGATGTCTTGTTATGTCTGATCAAAAGCCCAGAATATCAGGATATTCAATATATAATATGTAATACAGAGAAAAGCAGCACTTCCCTACAGTGGAGAAGCTCCATATGTTCGTCAAGTCTTCCGCAGATTTTAAGTCCAACAACTGATGCATTCTTTGACCACTAAAATCTGTTTTCTTTTATTTTAAAAAATATTTCCCACCTTTCTGTCGCTGCAAAGTTGTGCCTGGTTTTACAGAAGAGGGTGGGGTGTTTTACGAGGCTTAATATCCCTAATCAGTCCACCTTCCAGCTTTTGATTGCAGAGGTTTTTTTATGGTATTTGTTGTTGATGAAGTGGTTTGTGTTGCTTCCAAGTGCTCCTCAAGCTGCTGGACCGCAATTGATCAAAACCTGCTTCAATTTTTTACTCAGTATGCACCAGACAGAAACCCCCAGGCATATGCTAAAGGTTTGTGATAACAGAACATCTAGTTTAGATACCAAGCAAGAAGGAGGCCAGCATCTCCATTAATAATACAAATCTTATGTTTTTTACTTAAGGTGGCTAATGTGCTAGTCATTACTTATGAGGTGAGAGCATCATCAATAAGCTATTTCTGAATATATTTTACTCACCCACAAATGTCCTCCCAAACATTTCTTACCTTATCATATGCATGTTAAAAAACTACCTTTTCATGGTAAATAATAAACCTTTACTGTGTGAGTTAGAGCTAAAGTGGTTAGTCAAACAGGTGGAAAAATTTGTCTGCACAGTTTCAGTAGTCACTTGCTCATTTGAATCATTTTTAAAGCAAAAATGCCAAACATTCATTGAATTCCAGTCTTTACAGTCACAGTTTTACTCCAACATCAAGAATCCATTCTCTTACTTGTAGTGCTGTTTATCAGTCTAGATTGTTTTGGTGTTACTTGCTGGGTGTTGTAGATATTGGCTGTTGAGATGTCTGCCTTATCTCCAATATTATGGAACTAGATGCCACTCAGGGCTTTTGGTTCTCCAAAGCACAAAAAAAAATTAAACTCAACAGCAATGTCTCTTTCTAGAAATTGTGATCTTGTTACTTAGAAGAGATAATCTACAGACCTTGTTGTGAGTAGTTTCATGTAGGAACTATTTTCTCTGCCAAATTACACCCCCCAGCCGTATCACCATGCTGGTCTTCCACATCCCGCCGAAAGAAAGAGGATAGTTCGATGGAAAAGAAAATAGTTCCTACATGAAACTGGTCACAACAAGGTCTGTGGATTATCTTGAGTAACCAAGTCATGACTCCTGGAAAGAGACATTGCTGTTGAGTTTTTCAAATGTATTTCTTGGCGCTTTGAGCACCACAAACCGAGTGCCATCTAGTTCCATTAGATTAGAGAGAAGGTGGACATCTATACGGCCAATATCTTCAGCACTGGGCAACTCACACCAAAACAATCGAGACTGACAAATAGCACTACAGGTAAGGGAGAAAATATTTACTTTCTCTTTTGGAGTGACCTGTCCCTTTAAAATATGAACTTACATAGATTTATTTGAAGTCTTTTATGACAGTAAAGTGAATATCTTTGGGTTTTAGACTGTTTGTTGGATAATATAAGCAGTTCAGATATGTAAACCTGGACTTGAGGAAATTAAAATGGGCATTTTTCACTACTTTGAGACTTTATAGACCAAATGAGAAATCGATAAATCAAGAAAATAATCATAAAATACTCATTAGAGCCATCATTATTGTGAGCTCTGTGAACTAACAAGATGATGGCTGCAGGCATGCACAGTTAGCAGTACAGTTGCAAAGAGTGCATGCACTGAGCAATGTGTTCATGTTCCCAGACTGTGATCAAACATGACATGGATCTATTCTCTGGGTATAAACCCTATTGACGCCACCATTTATACTCAAAACAAGACTCAGAAGCTCTGAAGTGTCAACTATTCAGCTTGTAATAGACATTTTACTGCTTTATAAGTGAATATATATCAAAAAAATGATGTTTGAACTGGATGAAATTCCAGAAATGCCTTTCATCTCACCTGATTTTAACATCAGACATTTTATGAACTTTCAAGGACATTACTTTCTAACCACGGTGCTCATGCTGGTTACAAATCTGCTCTTGCTGAGGCACCATGCTCCGCCACTGCCCTTCACCTCCTTTAAGTTGGCCCTTGACCTCTCTGGCTCCATCTCTGACAGACTTCTACTTAAAAGCATTCTGACACTGACATGTTGACTTTCACAGCACAAGTGGTTCTCCGAGATAGATATTTCTCAGTGGAATAACACAATGTGCTCTTATGATTTGCTTCTTTTTCTCAGCTGCACTAAATAAATCGTCCACATGCATCATGACCGCAGATGTTTTGGCATTGTCACACTCTCTAATCCCCCTGGGTTGAGTGGGAGCTTGCCATTGGTTCCTGGCAGATAAAAAACAATCCTTTGACTATATTCAATAGTTGTTGGCCTTTTGGAGAGCAGAGTTTGGATGCATTCTTGCCTGTTGCCAAGGGTTTGCAAAGAATGTGTGCCAAGACGGCACTATTTCATTGATTTAATTTCCCCACTAAAAAGCTGAGAGACAACAGCTTTAACAATCTGTCTTTCCAAGTTACATTAATCACATTTACCAGTGAAACAGTGCCGGCCAATGTGTAGATATTTATTGTTTATCCTCTGATGATTTGCTGAGATTTTGAATGAATGTTCTCAGTCTTGCTGTCTTAAACACTATAAATCATTTACTAAATCAGATTTTGACGTAGTAACACATGGATGTATGGACAGTCTTAAAATCTAGTCGAAAAAACAGCCAAGAAAGTGAATATGTAAACACTTGTTCATGTTACGGCTGAATATCTAATTACAAACACAGACAGATTATGGGTGACCCTTGGGTGGCGGTGCCAGCTGCTCTCAACACGAGCACCACAAGAGTCAGCCTGCCTGCTCAGCCTCCGTTTCATGCTCCTCATCCTAATCAGCAAACAGCAACACAACCTCTGAATAATCACAGATTTTACTCGGGAGGTGTTTAAATGCAGACTGACTAGAGCTGGGTGACGAGGGTGGGGTGTGGTGTGTTGCAAAGAGGCGAGGGAACGCGGCTTGTTAATGAATGTGTCGGCTGTTATGGAGATCTAATGTGTGACTTTTACCGTATAACAAGACGTGTCTAATCATTTAGATGGAGTCTGCTTGAAGTTTCTGTCATAAGACAATGATTCCAGTGGAAATGAAGTCTGCTGATTATTTTCTTGATTAAATTATTCAATGTTTAGTCTTTAAAGTAATGAGCTGTGTCTTTCACAGTTATGCAGAGCCCATGGTGATGTCTTCAAATGTTTTGTGTTATCCAAAACCAAAAGATATTCACTTGTGAGTGCTTCTCATAGTGAAGCACTTCACTCATGTTATCGGAGAACAGCGGTGCTTTTTCATCATCAGGAGGTTCATAAGTCTTGGTGTTATTTCAGTCAAAGCATTTGATATCTGTAGACGTGTACATGATAATAAAGTCCTTTACATTTTTCACAAATGTATGATATAGGAATACTTTTTCAACCAGCTTTGAATCTTAACAATGTAGGTAGTATGTGTAAATAAACTGTGGTAAACAACTTCCCTCCATCTTACCAGTGCCAATGGTAAGATCTGGCAGATCACACTTTAGATTGTGCTTCCTCATTTTCGTATGCCCGCCACTGTGGACACAAAGAGTATAGAAGTGCTTTGAGAGACACAGCAGCCCTTCTTTCTCTCTTGAACTCAAACCAAATTAAGATCAGACGTTAAGACTAGGTTGGCTGATGATAGTCCGAGATTCTGTTACTTGGTTGTGTATTTCTCGCTGGAAATGTGTTCAGAAACATATTTTAGCTTACTGCTTACCTGTAATACAAGATCAGTTGATGCCAGATGGCCACCATTTTGTTTCCTTTGGAAAAACGTACATGCTGGCATTACGTCGCCCACCAGCAGGAGTGTTTATTGGTCCGGTGCAGCACAGTGCATTCTGGTGGTTGTAGGTTTTACACCTCTTGAGCAAAAGTGAATGCCACAGCCTGTTATCTCTGGTCATATAGTACCAATTTCAAAGGTATTTGCATCTTTCTACTGCATAGACAACCTAGTTTTATGAAAACACCATCTTCCAGCAGTGAAGTACTTCTTTAAGGGACATAATAAATGTGTAGCTGAGACGATGAGGCATCAGAACCATGATCTGACACAATTCTAATGGTTTTGGAAATATACACAGACATATATTGAGGTTACCCTTGCCAATATGCTTATCATAGAAGAGTGGACTATCTGCCTTGGCGGAGGTCTGCGCTCTCCGAGTGCCCTTCCTGTTTAATGAAAAGTATGTTTTCATACTGTTTGAAGATTTTCATTACAGTAATCAACATAATATCATAAACAGAGACAATATTGAGCAAGATGATGGTACCATACACTTCTGTATTAGCACAAGCCTGTTGGAGCCACAGTTTAGCCAAACAGACACAGGGCTAAATAATGAGGCAGTGTGGGGGGGTATTGGGCAGCAGAGTCTGTTCCCATATGCAGGGGGATCAAAGGGCTCGGCCCTGGCAGAAAGGGCCCTGCGGCGGCAAACTACTGCTGCCATAATTGGGGAAGAGCCATGTAAAACTGTCCAGGGGAGGCCAAGGACAGCTTCATTATGTTGTGAAATTTAATTAGCCCTGTGTTGTGTGTGTGCTTCTGCTCTTAACCACATGACCTTGATGTAATGGTGTTTTTGCTGGTGCTTATCATCTATTATGAGTGAACATAGCTGAGTTATGGTTCCATTCACTCTGGTTAAGATGGGCTGGATATGAAATGATTGTCAGAATAGATTATGGTGAAAACCATCAAATACTGGCTCACAATTTAAATCACTCAGAGACAGGTCACTCAGGTGTGTGTGTGTGTGTGTTTGTGTTGCTTGTGTCCACCTTTTCTGAACTTGACAAGTCTCCCAATTATCTCAGCTTTTCCTGCGGTGAGTGAAACAATAATAGATGTCAGACAGACAGACGGCATTCAGTATGACAGGTTATTTTCATGTTTTTCACTGAGAAAAGTCACCAGGTTGTTTGGCTCACAGCAGGAATAGATACTTGACCTAAATAATTGCTTCATTCTCCACTCGTGGAGCAGATCACAAGGGCACACCTGTAGTATTTAATGCCCATATTTACCCAACAAATAAATACCTTCCTTTCATTTTATCACACTGTGATTACAGATACTAATCTGGGAAATGCAGTACAACTGGTGAGTCAGTGCTGTGTTGGAATACTCCAGGGCTTTATCATAAGATTAAACATATATGTTGGACAGATAGTGATGGTGGGCATGTTGAATAGGGTTTTGTATTGACGCCAGGATGATATGCATCCAAGTATGCATGCAGAATATCCTTAAACTATCAGAAGAAGAAGACATTCCTTAAGCAAGTATTTCTTATTATAATTTGGATGGTCCCCTTTACCAAAAATCCAACAAAAGGCAGTTCACCAAATTAGCTGATAGTAAATCTCTCTTTGGGCTTAAATGGTATGTTTATACATTCACCAAACATGACATCTAGTGACTGATAGTATCAGACACAATCTGATATCTCTTTTACTGTTTATTTTATTACCAACACTGTACTACATTCACATTATTCACATACAAGTGTTGTTGCTCAGTCCATAGGGACTCAGGTTGGGAACCAGAGGGTCACCGGCTCATTTCTCATGCAGATTACCATCTAATTGACATTTGTATGTTTATCACATGATAATAAATTTGATATAAAAAACATGAAATAAAAATGGCTGATCAAATTACAGCTGTTTTATTGTGTGGCATTATGTGACCGGGCTTTATCAATTCTCCTGATGAAGGCAGCCTCAACCACAGGTGCTTTTCTGGTGCGCTTTCATTCTTTGTCTCTATCACTAGCAGCCATAAACTTTGATGAGACTATGTTTTCATTGAGAGAAAATTACTTTTTTTCCCATCATGCAGCAGCTTCAGGTAGCCAGCTGCAAGCAGGCAGGTTATCGCCATGGATGTATTCTTAGATCTGGATACTGGACCTCAAAATGGCACCTATTCAGTCCAATGGAACTGTTTACCTAGGGGATAAGACAAAAAGGTTTCTAGCTTCTGGTTTTACTTCCATGGGTATGTGCCAAGGAAACTATAAAAGAAGGAATGGTCATTATATCAGTGACAGAGTTTGAATTTTGTGTTGGTGCCAGACTTTGGTGCTACTTCCACTGACGTTAATGGGGCAAGCTTTGCAAGCCCTACCGTAGCCCGTCATATCTGTGCTTCACCTTTGTCTGAAAAATGTTTCCACATTACGCGATGTTGACTGATGTTTTTTAATCAAAATGTGGTGCCTATTTATTCCAATGAGAACTGCTTGCTTGGCACATATGCTACTGTGATCAATATAAGCGGTTTCCACTGTACTGGAATGAAAATGAAAGGCAACAGGCTATTTAAAGATCATTACAAGGCAGGCTGATAAAGACAATACAAGGCTATAAAATCTAAAAGCCTTTAGAAATTGAGTTAAAGGGTAATTCAAAGTGTCTTGAATTAAACGTACTTGTGTTTAGGTTTTATCTGTGTGGCATGTAAGATGTGTATGAATGTGGTGTAACTTCAGATGTAGTTGATATTTTCTGTGGCAGGGAGCGAGCTGAGCAATAAGGGCACATGATGAGTTTTTCTCATATGTGGGTGATGTTTATGATGATGAATTTCCCTTGTGTGAAGCTGTTTCTTTGGGGGGGGTGATGGGTAAATCAGTTCGAGGGTCACTCCAGCATGGCTTTGTCTTAAATGGCTTTGCAGGATTTTCTCTAAATATAGACATGCATCATCGTTAAATGAGTAACCGCGAGTGTTATGATCTATAGTGTCTCTGAAGTGGTTTTCTATTTATATTGGTCATTATTTCAACTCCCTGGCGCTCTGGGTGCTGAACTTCTGGGCATTAATCTCCAAAACATGCAAGGAAGTGAGACAGATAGCTCACAGTGACAATGGGTCAGTGGCAGTGTTTATTTTTCTCGCATTTAAATGTTTCGTCGTGAATAATTATCATAATAAATAGCATAACCGTTTATAGAATTGGATATCCTGCCTATTTGTTTTGCCTGTTGGAGAGCACAAAGGCTTTGCTCCAGCAGTCAGCAGTGAAATAATGATTCATGCCACATTCAGGTCAAGCAGTGTATTGTGAGCACTCTGTCTGCATTAGTGTTACGGAGTATGCATGCTTTAAATTACTGAGCAAATATTGTTCTTATGCCCTGAATTTCTGAAGTGTGTTGTAGCATTAAATTGAAATTATCCTTGCTGTCTTTTGATGTGAATGTTTCCAGTATGTTCTTATAGGGTGAAAGAGATTCAAGGGTTTTAAAAGCTTCCTCTCCTCCTCTTTTCTCAGGCGTTGGACCAGGACCGAACCTCCCTGCAGAAGGTCAAGAAATCAGTGAAGGCCATTTACAGTTCAGGACAAGGTGAGACTGTCTGTTTCTAAATATATCAGGTCTGAATAGCTGATGGTTGGGTACGTGCTCACAACTCTTTCCAAGCCCACGAATTCTTAAATATCTTTAATAAAGATGAGGATTGCATTTTTTGGCCTGGAACATTGCCTTTTGTGGGACAGATGGTGTTTTGTGTGTGTGTGTTTTCAGGCTGTCCCAGAAACCAACACCTGAGTTTGTTTTGCTCGTTGCTGTGACATGGATCCCCAGTAATTTTCCACTGAATACTTTTGAGAGCAGCCTCCTCCCTGTAAATTGACAGTTTCAGATGCTTGACCCACAAAAAAGTTTGTTTGTTCTCCGCAGAAAAGACAGTTTACCTTTCTCAGTGTGGATGAGAAACTTTTAAAGTCTCAAAACAACTGAAGCAAGTGTTTTAATCAGTCAGCCACTAGCTTGGATAATTAGTTACCTCGGCTAGATGAAGTTATAGTGAGACAAATACTGTGTGTGATCTAAAAATAGAGATAAGAATGGGATGTTTGTGCATCTCGCAAATGTAATGAATAGTTAGACTCAGGGCTGGAGCCAGGAGTTTAGAAACACAGAGGTTATGAGTCCCTCCAACACACACAATCCTCCAACAACTATATTCTGTTTAAGTTACAGTCCTTCAAAAGGACCTATTATGCACATTTCTAGGTTTATACTTGCATTTTAGGTTTCTAATAGACCATGTTTACATGCTTTAATGTTAAAAAAACCCACACTTTAGTTTCCTCATACTGTCGGCGCTGGAACTCCTGTATTCACCCTCTGTTTGAAATGCTCCGTTTTAGCATCTGTCTCTTTAAGACCCCCACCTGAAAAAAGCCCTGTCTAGTCTCATTGGTCAGCATTTCTTGGTCTTCCGCATCTGTGCTCTTGGTATACTTGCACCGTCATTGCAGCCAGGGAAAGCCTGTAACAGAGTGTACTCCTAAACCTAATACACTATATAGAGAGATAATTACTAAGTGTTAATACATCAAATAGGCAGCACGGTGGTGCAGTGGTTAGCAATGTCGCCTCACAGCAAGAGGGTTCCTGTTTTGAACCCAGGATGGGGGTTTTGAACTCTAGGGTGGGGGGAGCCCTTCTGTGTGGAGTTTGCATGTTCTCCCTGTGTCAGCGTGGGTTTTCTCCAGGTACTCCAGCTTCCTCCCACAGTCCAAAGACATGCAGGTTAATTGGTGACTCTAAATTGGCCGTAGGTGTGAATGTGAGTGTGAATGGTTGTCTGTCTCTATGTGTCAGCCCTGTGATAGTCTGGTGACCTGTCCAGGGTGTACCCTGCCTCTCACCCAATGTCAGCTGGGATAGGTTCCAGCCCCCCGCAACCCCCAACAGGATAAGCAATTACGGAAAATGAATGAATAAATAATACATCAAACAGCTATTGTGGGAAAATCCAGATTATTAATAGTATCAAAAATGGGACTTGATTCCAGGACTAAAATTGGAAAACAAAAATACTAAATTCTTTTATATATCAAATTTATGTTGGGCCAGAAAATACCCACCTTGTGTAGGATTTTCAATGGTATAATGTTGACTAAAAAAATGTCGCTAAAAAACCCCAGAAAATCCAGAGAAATTACACGAAAAGACAGAACATACAAAGAAGAAAAATGCAAAAGAATACAAAGGACATGACCTCATTGTCGTCAATGGTAACCACAGCCCTGTTTGGACTGTATTTGAGTTTCCAGTATGATGAAAGTTCAAAATGGCTGCTGCAGGGATAAACTCTACAGGGTGCTCGTCTCACCTCACCTCCCTCTCAGGACTCTTCCTCAGATTTGGCAACAGTCTGAGCATCCCTCCCCCACCATCTCTCACTTAACGACAAGGACAGATGGATGCTGCTGTTTGACTGACGGCTCCCGCAGAGTCTCGCAGACCTGGAGAGCCACACATCTTGTTATGCTGACATTTGCTGTGTATAAACATGACTTATTACAGTTAAAATTTATAAAACAAAGCCTCTCTGGAGCAGCACTGATCAGAAATCACAGGCGAAGGTCACATGTGTCTGTTATTGTATTGCTTGTACTGCTGCACTGATGAAGGAACTTTCCATTGTAGGATCTGTCAGCTATTTCTGCCACATCTGTGTTATTATGAACATCACTAGGAGATCTTAGAAGATTTATAAGCCCATTTGTTCCACGTTTTTTTGCCACTGTTGCTGTTGAGAACAAAGAGTGGTGTATCACTGAAATATTTCCTTATCCTCAGTCCCCTTTCCTGACCTTTCTTTTACTTATAATCTCTACTTGTAAAACCATTGGTAGACCTTGTTTTGGATATTTTTGTATGTAGAGCTGCTAAGTTAACTGGGCCTGATATAGATTTGTTGGAAGACATTTTGAAACAAAAAGCTTCTTCAGTGTTGACTGACGTGAGGAGTCACAATGGAGAGTTTGTTTGTTTTTTTAAAAAAAGGGCCAAAATTGATGCAGGAGAACCAGAGATATTGTCTTTTTTTATTTCATTTATTCGTCAAAACCAGCCTCCTACAAAAGGCAACTCAAACATCGACAGTTCAGTCAGAGATTCAGGTGCATTATACCAGTAGCAGCTAACGTAGCCTCGAGCCGCTAGCCTCAAGCAGAGATGAAGAAGGGGCTACGCTGATCATCTTTCCAACCCACTTAAAATAAAACTGTGCCTAGTGGTTTCAGATGCGACAGGTCATGTCGACAGGGCAGAGCAGGGTGTTTTACCTGCTGCACAGACTCTTTCTTTATAGTGATTGTAGTGGATCATTTAACAACAGGATGTATTCATTTGATTGACTTATCTTAATGTGGAATAAAAAAAACAACCACATTGCCTCTGGTACATTGAGGTATTCGTTCATACCATTTTTAACAGATTGTACTGTTTTACACAATTCTATGTACTTTTTACCTGTTGGAGTGCTGCAGAGCCGCGCAAAGAGAAAATAATTAGGTCAACTGGGTAAAATTAACATAGAGCAGTGCGGTGACCTTGCGGTTCAGTGTTCAGTGTAGCAACTTCAGTTGAATGTAAGGACGGACAGGCTGCAGCAGACGTGTTGTGCTTCGACCGTGTCCAACGTATTTTGTCCACAACTCCACACCTCCAGATTTATGTCATTTTCAAACATGTAGTCTTCAGACCCAGCTGAATTTATCAGATTTTGCAGCTCCCTCTGGAGCCACAAAAGCCTTTATTAAACTTTTTTTTCACATATTCATTAGCACTCCCAAAGACCTATGAATGGACTTTGATGTGTAAAATTCCCCTTTAATCTCTGTAGGATCTTTCACACTCTGAGAGTTATTAAGGTCACAGTTGGATTGCCACATGCAGAAGAAATGTATTTGATTGTTTTTGCCATTTTGGTTGATGGGACTCAGTGTGTCGGAATAAACATCAACTGGTAGAGGTGGGTGTGATTGGAAATTTTTTTATACTGGTCCCTGAGTCATGGCTCCAATACTAGCCAAACCCTTTATTACATTGCTCCCAAAGTCCTGATTTTTTTTTTTTTATTCACTCAATATCATTTGTTAAAGTTTAACAAGGAGGAAACAGCAGCATAAAAACCCAGTTTTTAAACAGTAAATCTTGAAATGTGTAACAGTAATCAACATCTTAAACCAAACGTGATTAAGAGCAGAAACCCTAATTATTTGGTCAATTAGACAGTTTTAATTTAAGAGCATGAGGAACAAAGGAAAGTTCATGTCTTTTGGTCCTACTTGTGGCGCTACGAAGCAAAGCAAGAAAATGAAAGTTGAGGTTGCAGGCAGGAAACCGTGCAGAGGTGATGAACTGACTTTGAGTATGTTTGTGAGGGCGCACAGGGTGGCCTCATCTCGCCTCTCACTCAGTGATCAGAGAGAAGAATGTAGATGATCCTGAAGCACCGTTTTGGTACCCCCTCTAGCTTCTTGGATAGGCCTTTTGACAGCCCACACCAAAATGGGCTGGAATACTCAATGATTGGGCCAATGAAGGTCAGGTATATTTGGCAGCTCTTTTGGCAACACTGAGGTAATGGATCCTTGGCTGTGTCTTCCAGAACATATATTTATTGTGGGCATCCCATAACAGATAAGATGATTGCCGAACTCCAAGCAGTTGAAAGGAGGAGATTTTTCTTTATGTTTTGACCAGAAAGTGTTGGAGACGGAGGATGTTGTCCTCTTTCCTGGCACTGATTATCATATCGATGGTCTCAGCTCCATTCATTGAAAGTGAAAACTCCTGTCCCCATTCAGCTACAGAATCCAAGCCCCTCTGAGTCAGACCAAAAGGAGACTTCATCAGGAGCTCTGTAAATATAAGGTCATTCGCATATTTCACAGGGATAAAAGAGGGAGGGAGACATGAATCCAGGCTGTTGATGCCTGGCCTTAGTACGTTTTTTTCTATTGAAAAAGCCAAACTTTTCAAACATTGAGGGCCCTATTTAGATGGTCTAAAACGCAAAGCGCCAGGCGTGCGGCGCATGGGCGTGTCCCAGTCACTTGCTAGTTAGACAGCGCGTTTTCAGACTGCGCGCCATGGCGGAGAGTCTAAAAGGGTTGGACTTACTCTGTGAATTAGTCATGGGTGTGTTTTGGGCGTATCATTCAATAAGCCAATCAGAGTGTCACCTCTCATTCCCTTTAAAAAAGGTGCACGGCGGAGAGCTAGTTAGATGGCGGACCTACCAACTGGAAAGAGTGAGCATTTTACAGCTGAGGAGACGATAAATGTATCTCTATATCGACTGTCCCGTCACATGTGATGTCAGATCAAAGGGGATTGGCACCGTTTGGCACGCGTAATGGAAACCCAACCTGATTTGATTAACACAGCTGCAATCTAATAAGTTCACATCCCTCTCAGCCACAAACAGCCACAGTATCAGATAGGGAGTATATATTCAGCATCTGTCATCTTAGAAAAGTCAAAAGAAAAGAAACAGAATGAGACTGCGAGAGAGAACGAGAGAGCGCGCGCGCATGAGAGAAACGCTGTTTTAACCCAGGAGGTTAGAGAGCCCAGCTCCCTCTCCAGCATCCTGAACCCCCCCGCCTGAAGGTGCAGGAAGGGCTGGTCCCGTGGCTGCACCCGGGCCCGTCTGGTCTGGCTGCGAGCTGGCTGCGGAGCTGGGGTCATCCTCCTCCTCCTCCTCCTCCTCCTCCTCCTCCTCCTCCTCCTGACAAGATGATCTTCAGTTACGTTCTAAAAGCTTTTT
Organism: Epinephelus moara; assembly: GCF_006386435.1. NCBI lineage: Eukaryota > Metazoa > Chordata > Actinopteri > Perciformes > Serranidae > Epinephelus > Epinephelus moara. The sequence goes on from NC_065516.1 coordinate 15,391,711, forward strand.
TTTTTTACATATACATTTGTACTTGTAGGCCTATAAGTTTACGTTTTTAGTTCACAGAAGCTGGTTATTGTTGTGTTTATGTCAAAATAAAGTTTTCACATCTTTGATTTTGTGATTTACATGCCAAAATGATCACAATTCATTTGGGAAAGACAAGTTCATTTTACAGGCTATGCATCATCAGCCCGTGGAGGTCTGCTCGCAGTTACGTTTATTCGGACACTGCGAGCTTGGACCTCCCGGATTATGATGACCATTATTACTGCGATTAGATCATTCTGATTAATGACTGACCATTAAGACGTGTTTCTGATAAATATTTTAATGTGCACAATAATAACCTTTCACATTGTGATCATATTTTTATTTGTTATCTTTTGCATATGTGTGGCTGCTCCGTGTGTGTCTGAACAGAGTGCATGCGCGTTGTGCACCTGCCTAGAGACGCATATTACTAACTTGTTTAACAGCGAAATACTGCGCCGTTGACTTTAGACCAGGTTTTTGTTGGTCACTGGCGCATTTGCTTTTTACGTCATCTAACTAGCAACGCGCCATGACTGCGCCTGACCACTCCTCATTTTTAGACCAACACACCCAGAGAAGCGCAAGTTCATTTGCTAGTTAGACAAAGAGGGCGCAGGGCGTGAAAATAACAACTGCGCCTGCATCTAAATAGCAATGACACTTGCGACATGGATTATGGATTAACAAGATAGACTTTATTAATCCCTAAGGAAAAATTAAGTTTTTTTCACTCTGTCATCATATACACGCAGGCCCGAAATACACACACATGCACAAACAGGATCTATAAGCATTAAATGGAGAGATGTCAGAGCGAGGGGGCTGCCTTGGACACGCGCCCCGAGCATATGTTGATTGCATTAATTGTCCCTGTGATTCAGAGCTATGATTGAGCCCAGTACATCAGGCCTGACCTGACATGAACCCAAATAGTTTGACCTGAGCCTTAACCACAGCAGCAGTTTTGTGCCTAAAAAATTTGAATTTCCATTAGATTAAAACATTTATTACAAGCTAAAGCAAGCTGACGTTTTTTTAGTGGGGTAACCGACATTTGTGACACAATCTCCGACATTCTCCTTATCATACCGAATGTTCAGCACAGCCCAAAGACTGTCATATGCCATGTATAAAATGGAGATTGTATAACATTTCTCCTCATTAATGAGAGGTGGGAGTTGGGATGGGTTGATGGCGACACAGCCCATACGTTTTTATAGAGGGGGGCGAAGGTATTGAAATAGAGCCACTGAATGAAACCCTACTATCCAAAAGGACTTAACTTCAGGGCGGTGGCAAAGGATATGAATCAAAGTTCCATACATTATTCAGGACGTTACACAGACTATGAGGTCTACGACAAAAAACAGCCCGGCATGGCCCAAACCCGGCAGGTCAGGAAGGGCCCGATCAAGTTCAGGCAGAGAATCAAAGCTCTACCTTGACTACCTTTGTGACTGTAGCACTTGCAGTATCCCACATGTGTTGGCCACTTCACATGCTAATCATGCTAATCATTAAGCAGAGTCCAGGGAACATAAACTGACCAGTGGTTCAACCTCTGTTCTCTGTTTCCAACACAGACCACGTCCAGAATGAAGAGAACTACGCTCAGGCTCTGGACAAATTTGGCAGCAACTTCATCAGCCGGGACAACCCCGACCTGGGAACGGCCTTCGTCAAGTTCTCCTCCCTCACCAAGGAGCTGTCTGCCCTGCTGAAGAATCTGGTGAGCTCAACATGTCAACACGTCTGATGTCATTAAAATGAACAGCCTGTCTTACAGAGTGCCCTGCATTTGTGTGAGTGCTAGTCCTCACATGGATAGAAAGAGGGAAATTCTTCATAGAGAGTTTATTTTTTCCTGTCTTCTATAAGTGGTTTAGGATTTGGGTTTAAGGTTAAGATTAGGATTAGGACAGTGGTCAGGCATGTAGTGGAGAAGTTGAAGAGGTTATTGATCAATGTAGTCAGTAAAAGCTTGATAAATGTAATAGAAGAGGTGTAGGTGCCTACAGGTTCATCTGTCTCAACACTTTTAAAAACTGTTTAAAATTTGCCCACACAGTCAGAACCGTCATCAAAGTCGGACAGTATAGCTGACTGCAGCTATATCCACCTCCGAGCTTTGTATTTTTTTTCCAGCCGAGGCTCTTATCTGCCTGCTGTGGATTTCCCCTGACGTTTCTGTTGAATAATGTGTCCTGTTTGAATCCTCTGTGAGTGATTGTTGTTGGAAGAAGAGCCAGTCTCCGCTCTCTCCCTCTCTTCCTGTGTGGCTGACAGCGAGATTAGACTCCATAAATACACTTGGCAGCACCAGGAACAACTGTGTGTGTGTGTGTGTGTGTGTGTGTGTGTGTGTGTGTCCATAAACCTTCCTAAATCACCTACCTGTTGGTGCTACCTGCATATTGCAGGACAGTGAAATTATCTGTACACATTCCTCTCTTAGTCTCTCCTTTTCTCTCCCTCTTGACTATTCCATTTTGAGTATTTTATTGAGTGAGTCTTTTCAGACTTCAATAACTGCGCCCCAAGGGCTGCTGGTATGTGCGTGCTCTACAAATGAGAATTGATGAATAGTGCTTGTCCTGGATGTCCTACATGTGTTATCGGCTTAAATTTAAGGATTTTATAGACAAATTTGGCCGCGTTGTCGCCAGCTTTTCAGCATCTTTCTCAGTGGTAATTTCCTCTTTGAGAATCGTATACTAAAAGAGACGTTGCCCGCTTCCAGGATGGGCTGTTAGACCACACCGGCAGCCGGCCAGTACAGGATTGATTCTGACGTTGGCCATATGCAAGACAGGCACTTAAGAAGCACATTAGCGCCCATTAAGCGTTGTTTGCTTCCTTGACCGCTGCTGTGTGTCTGTGTGGGCTTGGCTAACAACAACATGGACTTAAATGCTTAGCACTGTAGTAAATGACCTTGCTGATCCTAATGGTTAGAGCTGCTGAGCATAACTGTGGCAACCCGAGCTGTTGGCAACAAGCTTTTGCTAATTCTTCAATAGACTAACTTGCACTTTTGCTATTATGTTGCTGATTTCTTCAGTCAGCAGCAGCATGGCTGTGTTGATGCATTGCTCTGTAGGTGAAAGGTTAAGGGCAGCGTTATTCTGTATTTTTTTATCGTCCACAAATCCCATTAACAGACCAAACCCAGTGCTTTCAGTGCTTAACAATTTCCCTTCATTGTCACCATTACTCGAACCCAAATCCATTTCTTCTCACTGCAGATGTAATTCTTTAAAGCTGCTCTAATCACATTATTTTATATTGATGATGGATAAAATGACAATATGGAATGAGGCTTGCCAAAGTATAGTGTTACCAGTGTTACACGGTGTTCAGACATACAAAGATTACACAGCAATTACATTACTTAGCCACCATTCCTACTGTTGTTTTACTTTTTTAAAGAAAGAATAAAATCCATTTTGCTCATGTTCATCAAGTATTAAAAAAAACCCTGTAATTTGTGAAATACGTAGTGTGTTATTAACACTTAGTCAGATGTGGGACGCCACCATTATAAACTGAAAGTGTCTCCTACGTAAAGCGGCAGCTGAGTCACAGCACAGAGTAGCAGGAGTCAAATTTCACTTAATCATGTGAAAAAAGTAAGGAGAGTTGACGACAACATGATAATGATGATGATTTGGTGTCAAAGCATAAAGTAAAAGCGCCTATTAACCAATATATCAGATTTAAATCCAAAGCTAATAGGCACCCTGATAATGACAATGAGGCAGTCTGTAAAAGTTTTCTGATGAGGGTGAAAGTCTCTGGAGGCAACATCTCTAATCCACACATCACAAGAGCGAGGCTGCCAAAGTGGCCCTGCAACGAATGTAAGGAGTAGATCTAAAGATCTAACGTTTAAGATCAAAGTAAGCACTCTAAAGATATTGAGTGTCAGTGGAAACATTTCCCCACGCTGGCATCCCCATATGGAATAGGGAAGGGGTCACCTGAAGTGCAAACTCAAAGAGAATCATCACCTGACTTTGCAGTTCCCCTCGCCTGTATGTAGCACTTTAGCATCTTTCAGCTCATTGTTTTGGTTTTATTGCCTGCAACTTCTGTAATGTTTTGGTTCACTCTTACTGCTCTCATTGTGTCAGAAGTCAGCTTTGTTAAAACCCAAAGTTAGCTACCTGTTCAGCACCAAATGAAAGATGGACAAAGTTAGCAACTAGCCAGATGACACAGAGAAACATTTAGCAGCTCAAGAGTCAGATATTTCTCCCAGGAGCTGATTGGAAAAACAAAGCTAAAAAGAGCGGTAAATGTCTGACTGACATTTATCAGGTGACCAGACTCCAAATGAAAGTTCATGTTGCTCTGTAGTTGCTGGATGTGTGAATAGACGGATGTTTGCTAACATATTTGCTATAATGACTTAATAAGGTGATAATATGTCAGTGTTGTGTTTACAGCTTGTTCTGCTGGCCCCAGATGGTGCGAAAATAAGTTAATGCTGCTTTGGTAAATGGACTTGCACTTGTGTAGCGCCTTTCTTGTCTTCGCACCACTCAAGCACTTTCACAACACGTCACATTCACCCATTCACAGACATTTATACAGTGATGGCCAAGGCTACCATACAATGTGTCACATTGTATATATTACTACTACTTAACCATTCACATGCACTCACAATTTGGGGTTCAGTATATTGCTGAGGGACTGGACTGGAGTTCAAACCACCGGTTTTCTGATGAGTGGACGACACGCTCTACCTACTGAGCCACAGCTGCCTGCTTTAAAAATGAGCCACAGTTATGCAGTTTCATTTTTTTTTAGCAGGTGTGAATTATAGTTTTTAGCAAATGTTACTAAAACAGGAATAAGTAGTGCATTTACTGGAAACTACTTTCAGCTGCAGCTAAATACACATTTGGGGACCTATTGAGTATTTAGAGCAACAGGACAGTGCAGACAGGCAGATGGATAGAGAGAGACAGACAGGCAGACAGACAGACAGATGTACGTCATTAATCCCAAGTTGGGAAATTCTTTCGTTACAGTTGCAGATACACATATCACACTAGAAGAGAAAAAAATATGTGTCAATAGAAGAGTGAACCTCAGCATACATTTAAGAATAAGATACATATGTATAGATTATTTTTATGGAAATGACAGTACCAGCGTTCGTGTAAATGCCGTCGCCCAGTAGACACATGCATCACTGATGTTTTTTTGATTGTTTTTGGACAACAATGTCACAGGAATGAGTTATATCAAGCGTCTGCCGCAGAGACAACGCAGCCTTATCTTACAAAGAATCTGCCTTTGTACTGTGTTATGATTTGTTATCTATATTTTCTTGTGACAACAGCTGCATTATAACCCCCTGTGTGTTCTGTGTGTCCTCTCACAGCTCCAGAGCCTCAGCCACAATGTGATCTTCACTCTGGACTCGCTGCTGAAGGGCGATTTGAAAGGCGTGAAAGGGGTAAGATTTACTGTAAAACAGTTTCTGTTCCTGACTTTTTTTTTTCCGCTCTCTCTTGACCCTCCCGTGGTACCGCTCAGCAGGACAGGAGACATAGATGCCTCGTCAGCACATCTCTCTATTAATCTGTATGCTGAGTGTAAGCGAGAAGAGACCACAGAGACAGGGGAGAGCTCTCTGTTTAAAAGCTCACACTGTAAATCTTGCGGAAGTAAACACTGCCTTTGTGCTGCGCTTGAGGCGAGTGGCGAGTAACTGGGTCATGAACCATTGATGTTTGGGGTTCAAAGGGGGGCGTGGTCACTCGCTCACCGTCCAGGGCATAAATCGTGAGCGAAGTGAGGCGTTTGCAGAACTCTGCAAGTAACTCCGTCCCCACGGTGACCCCTCTGCAGTTTGCTGATGCTTGTTCTCTTGTGTCTCTGCAGGACATAAAGAAGCCCTTTGACAAAGCATGGAAAGACTACGAGGCCAAGTTGTAAGTGGATAATTAAAGTTCGCTGTTGTAATACAGCACTTTCACCATCCAGCTCATTACAGAGCACTGAATAATGGATCAAACACTGTTGATAATGTGCTGCAATATTGTTTGTACCCTCCGGAAAACATTGCACACATTGTAGAACAACAAACCTGCACGCATGATGCAAACGAAGACACAGCCAGTAATTGTCCTCTCCTCTGTGTCAGTACAAAGATCGAGAAGGAGAAGCGAGAGCACGCCAAGCAGCACGGAATGATCCGCACTGAGATCACCGGGGCTGAGATCGCAGAGGAGATGGAGAAGGAACGGCGTCTCTTCCAGCTCCAGATGTGCGAGGTAGGTTGTAAAAAGAAGCTGTAGGACATTTGTGGTTGTTGTCTCTGCAGTAATCAAGCATCAGAGCTGCCCACTAGGCCCTGTAACAGCAGGTCACAGGTTAAATTCCCACAGTACAGCATTGTGTATCGCTTGGGATTGTAAAAATGACCTTCGTGTTTATGTTGTGGTAGGTTGTGGTCAGAAAACACAGCTTCCTCATTTCAGTAAAAGCGTTTGCAGCAACCACTTGTAGTGTCATCTGACATTGCCTGCATGGTCAGGGTCGCTACTCCAAAAAAGTAATGTATTACACGTTACTTGTCACTTTAAAAAAAAGTAAAGCCTTACTTAACTCAATTAATCCCCGTAGAAAGTAATTTGTGACACTACTTGTTACATTACTTTTGTGTTACTCTGCAACATTGCCTGAGATGCATTGTCATGTAATTGCCAGTTAACAAAAGCCCTTTATACGCAGAGGATGTACAATAAGGCCGCTGCGAAGTCATTACCCTGACTATGCTTTTGTAAACAGACAAAGGAAACAAACTGCCCTTGTTACGTGGTGGTGATCTTGTCCTCTGCTCTGAGGGTAAGGAGCTCTCGGACCTCATTATCGGCCCAATTTGCAGACATTAAACAACTGCTATTCTTCCTCTTCTTGAAGTTAGCTGCTAACTGCTGCTAGCTGCTTTTTGAATCTCCCAGTGGTGGGTTGCACAAATAATATGTTGTCAAAACATCCCAGCCATCCTGTTCTGCTGGCTGTCCCTTTTACAGAGACATTGATTTAGCGATGTTACTACCTTCGCTGCTAGCTTTAAGGCAAGAAAACTCTAACTTTCCATTGTACCTTTTATACAGAACGATGAGGCGGGACATTCTCACCTTGAACAGGCAGTGTAAAAGGGGCCAATATAACATTAAACAATATACCTCTGAAATCGTTATTCAGACAACCTGTCCCTCCTCTGAGTCAGCACAATTTTTTTGTAATTACTTTGACATCTTTAGGCATTATAAGATGTTTAAGATACAGGTGTTCGATAGGTAACCATCCAGATGTGTCAAATGCTGTCTTTATACATTATAAACCACTGTGTAGTGTTTCAGTGTCAAACTCATGGGTCTATCACCCAAAACTGTCCTTCCCGGATCGTGTTTCCTCTTCTCGTTGCAGCAGCACTGCTCCACCAACGCAGTGCTATTTTTGGTGTGAGCACCCACTTATTAAGGTCCTATATGTATATGTATGTAAAGTCTTCCTTACCAGCTGCACTTGGAGATTTTAAGCTTGAGTAGATTTTTTCTCTCAGATGATTTAAATAATTTATAGTATGTCTTTAACACTCATGCAGCTCCACATGTAGGGATTACAGCAGCCCCAAAAGATACAGCTGTAGCTACATTAATTCATGAGCAAGGTATGTCTCAACACGAGACTTAAACTGGTTGTTATGATGATTGTATGTCAGTGGATATCATGATTTAGAAAGTATAACACTGAACATCTCACGTAATGAGTATAAGTCAGATATTTGAGCAGCTCGCACTAAACAGTCAAACTGTTTGCCTTTAATTCAAGTGTTTTCAGATGTTCCTCTGGTTCCGTAAACTTGTTTGCTTCTAAGCATGTTGTGACACTGTTTGATTTCTCTTTGGTATTAACGTTCAAAGACTAACGCTTAAGGCAATCTGACAGCTAGAATTAAGTGTAAAACAAATGTGGGCTCTCTGTGTGCCCAAGAGAATCAGAACAAACTGTTAGAGCTCACTCCGATTTGCCAAAAACCTCTCTAGTGGTGGGTGGTGACGCCTACGCCTTGTTCACTGTTTTATCCTGTTAGGATTTTTTACTCAAATTACATAATGGACCAATGGCTGTTGCACTGCTGTTGGTTGTGTGAATTATTCACTACAGAAACTTGCTGCAGTCCTTTTGTGCCCTGCTACACTTATCTGCCCTCTTCTCACAGTGACTCAGAGAGGTTTCCTCGCCCACATTTTCCACCTGTGTTCTTATTCCGTTACAGACCAGGTTTTTAATTAAATCAGGTTTATTTACATATAATTTTTTTTTTTTAGGCAGTGCTAAACACAGACAAGGGGAACAGATAATAATACAACTGGATCATACCTATGTTCTCAGGGTCATTTTATCTCTTGATAAAAACTGAAATTGCAAGAGTTTAAGGGCCAGCTTTCCAGTTCAAATAGCAAAAGAACAAAGTGATATGAACTTTAGATTGCAGTTTGAAAGGTAAAAATTCCGTTCAGCCATTGCAACGATATCCATGTTTAAAGTCAGAGAAGGCGTAGGTGTCACAGAGTATAACATCACTTTGCTCTAAGCTGTAGGTGGGTGATTTCAACATATTGACCTCAGGAAAAAACCTTGCTGAGAACATAAAACCCTTTGATGAAAGGTTTCCTTAATGAGTCATATTAAGAGGTTATCGAGCTGGGGAACACAGAACCATGGAAGCATAGATACGCTCCCAATACGAGATGGAAACAAGTCTGCAGCCATGCTAGCAGCTCTGTGAAGCTATACCAGGTCCCCAGGCACACTCATAAGCCTTGCAATTTTTTCCCAGTGGTCACTTGCAGTATTACAATAAAATCCCCTGTGGCCCAAAAAGCATTTTCCCCATAGATTCCAATTGTAAAAGAGTAAAACAGTTGACAGGACACCTCCAACCTCCAAAGGTCAATTATGAATCTCTCTGTTCTGAATTTTTGTGACATGATCCCAGTGCAAAGTCTCTGAGCTGATAGAAGCTCTTCTGGAGCCTCGCAGTGCTGGCCTGGTGTATATGGTACCTTCTTTCTGATCTCAGCAGGGAGAAAAGGGTATTATCTGAGTGGTTGGGATCCTTAATGATTCTCCTAGCCTCATTCTTGCAGTGCCTGGTCCAAACATCCTCAAGGGTAGAGCAGTGCCTAATAAATATTCAGCCAAATGAACCACTCTTTGCCGGGGCAGGGCCTTGTGCTCCTGTTCGGTGCTGTTTTCGTACCAGACAGTGATGTTCTCCGTCAGGATGCTCTCGATGGTGCAGGAATAGAGATTTCTCAGTATTTGAGGGCATTTTGTCACTCCTAATGTCACATTTACACTGGCATTTACACAAAGCTGTCCTGTTAAAGATCAGTGGGACATCCACATGGCCCGTTGCAGAGCCTGCAGCAAATCAATAAAAGTTCACAGCATGGGCGAAGCAGCTTTGACGAGCCATGCTGCGGGCGCATCACACAGGACGGCACTCCACATGTTAACAGTAATTAACCTTGATCCATGTCTCAAACTATGGGTACTTGAATTGAAGAGAACTGGGCCTGAAAAGTCCTTGAATTTAATGTTGAAGAAGGTTTGAAAACCCTGCAAAGTACTGCTAAGGTTGATGGGAATGTCATTAGTTTTGCAGGTAGTCATAAAATCAACATCAGTAGCGACTTAAAAATGACTTCACCAAAGTTAATACCAATTGCCGGAGTACAAATCTGCTGCCATCCAATAAAAAGCCCTCATCTCATCTCAAACAGCAATTTATCTCTCTCAGTAATAGTTCCTAGGAGGCCAGTTGCTGAGTTGCTTGGTTGCTGTGTTCAGACCATTTCAGCAGAGTGCCTGGAGAAGGGAGCACAATTTCAAACACTCTTAAATGAACTATTATTATATCACATAGATTTATAGGGCAAAAGTTTATATTAATAGATTACTATTCATGAGCTTACTTGAGTTTTGGAGGATGTAAATAGGATGTATAATGTTGCTCTGGATTATCATTTGCAGAACTTTGCATGTTCGTGCTCTGTCTTACAGCATGATTCTGATGTGTTGTCCTCGTAGGACTGCACGAGTCCTCTGAACAGTGTCTGTTGGTTGTTCTAAGATAAAAACAAAAGGCCTTTGTGGTTTTGGCCACTTGTTACTGCACCAGCCTCACTGTAAATGGTAGTTAGATGACTGTGGTTTCAAGAATTTGCCCTAAAAAGCACTTAAGGGCTCTATTATAAGCACATAATTGACCTGTTTCTATACATATATGATGTGATAGTTTCAGGTCAAGGGAAGTTCAGTGTTCAGACCAAAAATAATGAGTTTGGGAAACCAGATATCTCACTAGCTGCTGCTGTATTTATGGAGTGTTTTCTATTGATCCTCGCTGTCGAAGCACTTCAGAGAGGAGTTTGTTAGGCCGCAGGAGTTTAAATTGTTGCACGCTATGATGATTTACACTAAGACAATATAAATTAGTCAACTGTCAGAGATCTTGTTATTCCATATGTCATGGTAGCTACCCCAGTAATATCTTCAGTTGAATTTTTGCCATCAATAAGCAGGATGAGGTTATGGTAATATATATAGATTTTTGCATCGATGCAGCAGAGTTTCTTGATTTATCAGGGAATTAATTAACTGGGTTTGCCAAAACTTTAGTCCATGTCTGGATATTTTGAGTTTATTATGAAGAGAAATTACTTTACTGAGATAAAAGAGCTGAAACAGTTACTGCAACTATTATGTTAATCAATCAATCATTTGAGTAGAAATTTGTTAGAAATGCCAAACATTTTCTGGTCCCCTTTTATGCTGTATGAACAGATTTGCTGCCCTTTGATACCTCCACACTGGCGACAGATGTGACTGGAGGCAATATGTTTTTTTGGGGTTGTCCTTCCATCCCATTCTTGTGAACAGGATATCAGGAATGCTTTGTAGGAATTTTTCTCAAATTTGGCACAAACGTCCACTTGGTCTCAAGGATGAACTGATTAGATTTTGCTGGTCAAAGTTCACTGTGACCTCACAGAACATGTTTCCACACAGAAATATAACAGATAAAGTGGTGACACTTCATATCCAAAAGGTCAAAGGTCAACTGCACTGTGACATCATAATGTTCTGCAAAACTACTGTTCAGTGTCATAACTCAGGAACAGAAGGGGAGACATTTTATGAGATACTGAATTGGTGACTCTTTTCTTGGGTGTCCACCTTGTTTTTGTGTATAGATCTTCTGTGCTGCGGGGTTGAAGATGTGTGTGAAGCATCCATGTTTTAGAATTTGTAGCTTCTTTGCAGCAACATCCATATTTAAAGTATTGTCAACTGTCATGGCTACATATGAGTCTGGACAGACATGGATGTAAACTGTAACTTGACTGGTTGGCAGAGGCAAAAAGCTGCAAGGCGATAATAGATAGTAGTTGTCATTTATGGTTGTAAACAGCATATTTAGCCTCTGTGTTTTTGAAATAAAAAAGGCATTTTAAAATAATGTAATCCATTTATCAAGAAAACAGCTGGTATAATAGTTGTTAATGGAAATAACTCAGCTGCAGCCTACAAGATAAACAGCACTGATTATTATCACAGTGTAAAAATGACACATACTGTTATACAGAGGAAGAAAAAAGAAGAAAAAAACAGGAAGTGTAGAGAGAGCTGATTTAGAAAACCCCTGCAATATAGAGGATGACAGTGTTGTTCCAACGTACTTTAAGTAAGGATCCCAAACTTTATAAAAAGCCCCTACTGAGAATTGAAGCATACAAGAGATATAGTCCTTGGGAATACACTGCATTATAAGATTGTGCCACGACTTTTTTGTTGGAGCAGCGTCCGTGTTCCAGAACAGCAGAATACTTTTCCTGGCAGCAAAATTTAAAAGATTGAAAAGTCTCTTGTGTTTAATATTTGCAATATGACCATCCGGGAGTCCAAGTAGGAGGCACATAGAGTCCAATTCTCAGACCTAGTTCTGTGTTACGTAATTGACAATGTTACGTGATGTATCTGTAATTTTAAGCTTGTATGTCTATAAGATTTTGTACCAATAAAAGAGGAGACAGAATAATCACAAACATCAGAGATTTCCTAAATCAAACGTCATCATGGCTGGAAACACCAGTGTTGCTGCTGCTGTTGTGTGTGTGTAGGACAGTTGCAGCAGTCAGTGGTACAATCTGTTCATCCCACTTAACCTCATTTCTCTGTGTGTGCGTGCACTCTCTTGCTCTCACGCTCTCTCCCCCTCTCTCTCCATGTTACTCAATCACCAGATTACAGGATGCTCTCACTCTCTCACCCTTTTCATCCCCGCGCTGCCAGTGAAGGAGTGCGGAAAGGCAGGGCTCAGCAGGCTGCATTATGTCCCGCTCAGACATGGCAGCAGTGCGAGCGACGCTGCTCATTCACACAAAAGACTCCAAACACGCACATGCGGCAGCGCTCTCCAAAACACTGAACCCACACAGGGCTCAGACAAAATGTAGATAATCTCCCATCCAACAGGCGCTGTCAGCCAGACAAAGGGACAACACATGCATGCATATATGCACATACACATGCGCTCATGCGTATGCTAACACATGCATCCACGCAAGGGATATAAGGAGCAAATTGACACTGTATGTTGGCGTCAGAAGCTTTTGTGTCGTAGATTAAATTTTGCTGTGGGGCTGAAAGTGGTCTTGACTCTTTGTAAATCTCTGTGGATTGGCATGATGTGGGATTAGCTCAGATTAAGATTATATTTTGTTCGTTTGTTTGGTGGGAGCGCTGTCTGAAGACTCCTCATTTGTTTTGAATCCGCAGACACCGAGACTGAGTGCACAGGCTACAAAGCACTTCCTCTGGAGGCTATTCTCCCTTTTCTTATAATGCTAATGTAAAATATTTCTCCTCATCCTTTTGAAATTTATTTAGATCAAGGCAGACGGGAGGGTATTCTCTTGTACTGCGAGTGTGTTTACCAGTCTGTTCCCCACACCCACAGTGTCGAGGCAGTCTCTGCATGTGCATCAAAGCCTCCATAAAACACTCACATGCGATTACCATAATGCAAAGTGTTCATACTCGTAAGTGTCCATGGCAGAGCAGAAGTCTTTATTCTCTGTGTAACAGCTCTGCCACATTATGCCTCATTATACCAAAAAAATCCTTTAAACACACCCTGAATTTCAACTCCAGGCTGAACTCTGCACCTCTCTTTGCTTTGCAGTACCTGATCAAAGTAAATGAGATCAAGACCAAGAAAGGAGTGGACCTCCTCCAGAACCTGATTAAGTATTACCACGCACAGTGCAAGTAAGTACCACCTTAATCCCCCTGAACCTGAATGTATCAAGCCCCCCTGTTGTGTGCATCACACCCACTTAGAGATGTATTTCAGAACACGCCAAAGAAAATGGCTGTGCCTCTCTCCTTCCTTGCAGCCCTTAATGTCAATTTTCTATCTCCTGTATGATTCACAGATCTTGAGGGTGCACAGTCATATATAAAGCTCTCATAAATATGCACAGGTCATCATACAGATATGTTCTGACAGCTGTGGGGTTTGGTGGGTAAATAAGTGGGCGCGCTCCTTTCCAGAACCGCAGTTCACAACGGTCTGTGACAGGATGACAAATTTTTGCTCAGCGTTGCTAGGTCCTGTCATAACACTGGGGCAAAACAATATACTTCCACCGTTTAATCTGTTCAACCTGGGCCCTGATGGATAGAAAAACTGCAGGGGTGATGGATTAGAAGCATAAAAGCAATCGATGGGGAGCTGTGGGACGATTGTGTGACTGCTCGCAGAAGAAAACAATTTGTTTTCATTTTTGAACCACTTCATTCAACTAATTAAGGATGGTAATTAAAAGGAAATTTGGGTGTTTGTCAGCCCGACCAAGGGAGACATGGATTCTTGGAAGAACAGCATTGATCAGGGTGAGATGCCGACAGCCTTCCAAAAAACTTAAAAGCAACAGAAATCCTCTGAAATCATCTTTTATTGGCAGGCAGTAAAAACAACTCGGTGTGTTGCTTGTTATTTTATTTTATTTAACTATTTTACTAATTTACAGACACATTACTCATCCAGCATGCACACAAGCTACATGAGAGACGAGGACATCCATCGTTGGACCTAAAATAATGTTACAACTATAGCCACTTTGTTAGCCTCCAGGTCGCACATTAGCCATAATAGCTAGAAAAAAGAATACTTTGCAAGATGGCTAAGGTGTTATTTTCAATTTTCATGTGAGCTTGTTGTAGATTTGTGACATACTTTCCTTTGGCGGGTCTGGTTCTTGACTTCTGGGGGTCATCTTTGCATATTTTGAAACTATTCCAGACACTTGACACTTGATTTATGGGCTATTTGGGATTTTTCGGTTAATTCAAGGCTTTGAAGCATTTGAGTCAGCCCTAGTATGTATCTAACTGATGCATTCTCAAAGTAACTTTTCTGCCTTCTTGGCAAGGTTACAATTGAAAAGGAGATTCCATGTCAGTTGTTTTTTATCTGGTTAAATAAATAAATAAATAGTGAATAAAATGTCAGAAAATAGTGAAATATTCACTGTGTAATTTCCCAGGGCCCAAGGCGACATCTTCAAATAGCATGTTTTATCCGACCAACATACCAAAACTCCAAAGCTATTCAGTTTATTATCATGTATAACAAAGAAAAGCATCAAGTTGTCACATTTAAGAATCATGAAGCAAGGAAGTGTTTGACTTTCTTGCCTAAAAAATGACTGAAACACTTATTCGATTATCAAAATAGTTGCCAATTAATTTGTGTTGATCAACTAATCGATAAATCGACAAATTGTTGAAGCCAGAGGTATAGATTTTGGAGGGGAATGCAGACGGCACGTCCCCTTCAATATTTTGAACATGCATTTGTCCCCCTAAAAACATAAAAGTAGCAGGGGACTTTAATTTTGACAAAATTTAATACGTTTGCACCATAAATCGATGCAGAAAAGATGCAAATTGGTGCATCAAAATTCCCCAGAATGCAGGAAAAAAGTGTTTGATGCTCAACATTTTTTGGCGAAGACCCCCAAACCCTCACTTCACATTCGTCCCCTCCCCATTGTTGAAACTGAATCTGCTCTCATAATGTAGCTCTATTTGAGAAGCTGTCAGAGTCTCCCACTCCTCGCCCCAGTGAACATCATTCTTGTTGGAGTCCATATATTCCAAATCTCTACAACAGAGATGATGGGTAAAATGTTTTTATGATTATTTCTCACAATGATTACAGAATCCCCCATTACATGATAAGTAAAAGAAATGCTGGATACATTTATAACTGTACAGTGCAGCAAAATGCGCAAAAAGTCAGCCGAGGTGAATCCTGTCTATACCTGCAGAATCAACACTTAATACATCCTGTCATTCTGCGAGGCCGTCAGTACTTGACATGGAGCGCTGGATGGAGTGGGAGGAGAGCTGCGGGATCCTCGATGCACAGATTAAAAGAAAACAAGCAGAGGAGAGATGTGACAGAGAAAGTAATGAGCAGAGGAAGGGAGAGGTGGAGGCAGGGGGTGGAGAGAGGGAGGTCATTAGCGGTGATTTGCGGCTGCGGCGCTGCATCGAGGTGTGTAACGCCGACAGATCTGTGATGGATTTCAGGATGGGCTAAGCACCTCTGCAGATCTACCGCGGACACAGCCAGCTACGGTTTCTGTGCCAAGAGCCAAAGGCGCCAGAACAAGCCGAGCTATACATTAAACATAAACTGCACCAACCTCCTCTCTCTGCGTGACCTTCATAGTAGCCAAAAGCAGCACAGCGCAGCACCTGACATTTGCAGAGTAGTAATTCCCATAAATGACGGGCTTGTCTCTCATATTTATTCCAATGCATGTTAAATGTCAGCGAGATTCACATGTACCTTTGTTCCCCAGTTTCTTCCAAGATGGCTTGAAGACAGCGGATAAGCTGAAGCAGTACATTGAGAAGCTGGCAGCTGATCTCTACAATGTAAATACTCACATCTTTACCTTTTCTACTCTTCCTATGCTTTTATTTTCCACAGAGTCAAAGCTGATGTGTGTTTGTGTACATGTACTTTTCAATGCTTACCTTTTTTATATCTCAGTTAAATCAATACAGTTGTTTTGGCAAAAAAAATCTCACCTCAAGGTCCACTTACTAGCTTGTCCTGAATTTCATGCATCTCTAATTTAGCAGAAGAATTTGCGATAAAGGCTCAGGGAAAAGCTAGTAAGTGGACCTCAAGGTGAGATTTGACTTTCTCCAAGGTAGAGAATAAAGTTGCACGATTATACAGTTCATGATTCGTATAAAGGTACTTTCAGACTGCAGGCAAAAGTGGCCCAAATCTGATTTATTTGCTCATATGTGACTCAGATCTGTTTTTTCCTTCATAACAGTGTGTCATATCAGAATTAATGCGACTTTTATGTCACTTGCCTGAACTGAGTGTCTTGCCGCAACGGTCTTGTGGAGAAGCGCTGACACATGTAGATAATTAAAAGTAGCCCCTGACATCCTGAAATGTTGGATGAAATCTGTCTCAGTGAAGCCATTTACATCACGATCCCACCACTCCTGGCTCCGACTCCACATCCACACACACACCTCCGTACAGACGTAGCAGCAGTTGCTTCACAGAAAGCCATTATTCAAAACTTGGCTCTCTTTCTCCTTGTCCTCGTCCTTGTTATCATCTGCTCGTGAATTTGCTGGCGTCCTCTGCACATCAGCTTATAAATGGAACTGTAAACGCTGGCTCGAGTGGCCTCCGTGTTTACTTCCGTATGACAGCGTGCTGCGTTCGATGTCTTTGTTATTGTTCTTTTACGCATGCAGGTCAATTCAGGAATTTGTGACCAGTTCAAATTGGAATCTGATATCGGCCACTTTTAAAAAAAAATAATGTGAACATAGCCTCAAAGTATTTGCATTAGCCCTAAAAGAAATGACTAGATAAAGGGGCCATGCATCACAATAAGTAATTGTAAAATGATGGCTCTCAGTAAAGCAAGTTTAGCACTCCATCACAGACAAATGTTTGAAAGCAATGAGCCTACACTGACTGCTCACCACCATTTCTTATTTACAGTACCGCTCTGCTTTCCCCTGAAGCAGCAGTTTTATCAGGGTATAATGCTCCTGCAGTTGTTATATGGACGGAAAGTAGCACATCTGCAGCAACTGTCATGATTCAGAATCTCCTGGAAACTCGTAGACCTCACATATCCAAAGATGGCAACGCCTGGGAAAGTAGATGTCAGACAGAAGATCCTCACACTGTACTGATCCCTCCCAATGATTCATTTATTCAGTCAATCATTTATGTGTCACATGAATTGATACAAGGTAGAACTCAGCTCCTTTAGCATTGCAGTTTAGTCTTTTTAGCCTCTTTTTACACTGTAGTCCGCTGCTTTATAATTTTCCATGTTTCCAGACCGGCTGCAGCGTGTGTTTATGGCAGTGCAGATGGTTCTGGTAATTATGGTTTCTGGTTGTGGAATGAGTTGACCTAAGATTTGCGTTCAGTCGCTTTTGTTGTTTTACAAATTAAATCCACCAGACTCAGTGAATTCATGAATGTCATCTGTGACGTTGACAGAGATGTCCTTGAACATGCTCCAGACTCTGTCTCTTGTGACACTGGGAGGATGCAGTGTAGTTTGTTTACATATCTTGACCTCAACAAGATGGCCGCATGGTCGCTCCTCCCAAACATGGGCAGCAATTCTGCCTTGTGGCCCAGGGTGAGCAGGAATGGGACAGCACCTCACATTCCCCCTGTCACACCAGTCCTCATTCACCATTAAGCAGACACCTCCTCCCTTTCTCTTACCAGAGTCCTCTGCCATGTCAGATTGACATATAGAAAAAGGGTCACCTGGTAGAATCGCACTGTCCGGTATTCCAGGATTTGGCAACGTTTCAGTGAAACAAAGGATGTTACAGAGCTACATTTTGATCTAACAGAGATCTCACAGAGGCTGACACTTCGGAGCTGTCAGCACAGTGTGTGGATCTTCTCTCTGAGTCCTGCTCTTTGTCTTTGATCAGCATAAAAAGTTTTTGAGATGTGCGTTCTCACTGTTTGCTAATGCCTGGGAAAGTCTCACAACTCTAGTGTGAGAGGTGTCGTGTAAATTACAAAATAATGTGAAAGTTTAAAGTGTATCTTCAAAAAATAAAGTAAAGGGAAGTCTGCACATTTATTTTGTAATGGAGAAGTTGATTTCAGTCTTGGTATTTTTATTTGTGCAATAACCTTCTCTATGTCAACATCTCCCAGTTCTGCCGGTGCATCTTTTCCTCAATCCTGTATTTGTTCTCCTCAGATCAAACAAACTCAGGATGAGGAGAAGAAGCAGCTGACTGCCCTGCGGGATCTGATCAAGTCCTCCCTCCAGCTGGACCAGAAGGAGGTAGGCAGGTCACTTTCAGAGACACTCAGTCACATTTAAACGTGTAGCAGGACCAACCAAAACTCAGACATACAGGGCTAAACACAACAATAGCAGACCTCACACCAGTCGTATTGCTCCAGCTGCCGCACAGACATCTTGTTAGAGACTGATGATTTGACACTCCTATCATACTTTTTTTTTTACCACACACCTCCTCTCACTCTGGCCACTACCAGGTTTGGAGCTTGTCTCCTGCAGCACAGAGCGAGTGCCCAGTGCTGTACCATGCTGGTAGCCAGTGTGTGGTAGGCTTTGCTGGTGACCAGTGTTGTGCCTCACTGGCTGCTCAGTGGAGAGCCACTCACTGCCCGACTTAACACCACATCGCATCACACTTATAACACTGCCAACCCCGGATAGTCTGCTGCGGCTTGTTCTCACACATTCTCTCTCTCTGTCCGCTGCTCTGCATGATAACAATGTACATAGTCTTTCACATTTAATTTACACTTCCTGTAGCTTCTCTTGTTAATAGCACCCACGGTAAGCACGTTACGTAGAAAGTTAAACACACGAGACTGTGGTTTTGGTCGGCACATTGGCGGGCGGCACACTCTTTCACACCCACGTCTGCACCTGAGCTGGATCTTTCACACCTCTCCCCTCTATCTTCCCCCTACTGCCTTCTGCTTGTCTGGAATCAAGTCTAGAAGAGTAAGTGCTGGTGCATGCTGAGCATGCTGGCATCTGTCTGTTCTGCTTGACACCAGAGTGGTTTGGCCCTGTAGAGGCTTCAGAGCATGCCCTGTAGTGTTAATTTTCCTGTTATCACTTTTGAGAAGAGACTTTGATGTTTGAGGAGTTTGTAGTGTGTTTGTGTGCGTGTTGCATGTCTTTCAGCAGCTTCTCTGTACTCCCTGAGCGTTAAACATTGGTGTTTTGTGTTTGCACGTATCGTGTGGATTCGCACAGGACTCGCAGAGTAAGCAGGGCGGCTACAGCATGCACCAGCTGCAGGGAAACAAGGAGTTTGGCAGTGAGAAGAAAGGCTACCTGCTGAAGAAGAGTGATGGGTAAGCTGCTAGCACAGCCATTATTTAAAAATGCTGCGGAGCGCCATTCATGTTGCATTAAAATTTAAAGTGCACGCAGAGAGAAAAGACATGACAAGTCCTCTCCTAATGTGCCCCCCCATCCCCTCCTCCTCTTCTTCACAGGCTGAGGAAGGTGTGGCAGAGGAGGCAGTGCTCAGTGAAGGCGGGCATGCTCACCATCTCTCATGCCACAGTGAGTCCAACACACACACACACTGACTGTGCGGATCAAAGGGAGAACATCATGCGGGGAGGTTGTGTTGGGCTGTCTCAATCTGGAGGCTGGCAGAGTGGAATTGACATAGATGGGTTGTCATGGCAACCCTGCCCCCTCCCCTCTCTCTCTCTCATTGCCCCTCCCCCCTCTGCCTGCCGGTGACTCATCTCAGAGCAAGTGTGAGCGTACTGTATATGCTGGCAAGTCTGTGGGGTCGTCTCCACTCTGGTGCAGCTGCAGTGGCTGCTGTGCAGTGTGATATTTTCTTTCCTGTGCGAGCTGCAGGAATCTAGAAACTGCATTCAAATCTGAATTAACTCTGTAACACTGTCTGTCATCTGAGTTATAACCTCCCGCTGAGCCTTGAACAAAGAGAGCTGCTGGACTGAGGAGCTTAGCACAATCCATAAGTTTAGCTTATTGTGGCAGAGCAGTGGCAGGTGTCTCATCAGGCACAGATGTAAATCTAGTTGGCGACTTAAAAAGAAAAACAGGAAACATTTCATTTGGATTTAGGGATTAACAAGGTATGGTCTGTGTATTTTGGCGGTCAACCTGACTGTCAATATACTCTAAAGTTGTCAAATTACATCATCTAGAGTATTGGAAAACATACAATATGTAATTTTCTGCCACTAGGGGTCTCTCAGTTATAACAATAACAAAAGACGGGACAATGCAGTTAATTGTGAAGGAGGGTTTTTTCACTAGGAGTCGAATTATCCACAGAGGTCTCTTCCTCTCTAAAACAAATGGACCCGGTGATTTAAACTGGTTAAAACATTGAATAAAACAGTTTCATGCTAAGTGTTTCTCAGACACTTTTCAGCAAGGAAGAGGGAGAGAGAGAGAAAAGTTGTCTGAAACATTTTGGATAATGTATGTACACAGCTCAACAATATTTTTAACATTGGCATAGTAGTTTTTACACATTTAATGCAGAAAAGTTATAAATTGTATGTTTAAAAGAATCTCCTAAAAGATGCCAGAAGATTTTGACCTGACAAGGATCTTTATGTCTGCAAACCAAGTTAACACCTTCGAATTTAGGGAAGGTCATCTGATTTATACTAGCAATGGTACTATTAATGTCATTCAAGCAGATAAGGTGGCTTAACTCGTGTTACTGTGAAACAAAAAGCAAGCAGAAGCTCAGTTTGTGAAAGGCAGCAAATCTTCAACAGTTGTTTGGTAAGTAGCTATTAAAGTCATTTGGAGAGGATTTGAATTTCTATTTTTATTCTCAGTTCTTATCATTTTGGCACTGCTGATTTTCCTTTGGCGCTAGCTGAAACTTCTTGGGGGCTGCCAAAAATTCCTTTGCGGAGGAAAAACCCTGGTAAGCCCGGTGAAGTTGGCACTCAGGCGGCTTTTTACCAAGAGACACAGCTGGATGTACCATGGTAGGGAGGATAAGCTGTGGCAGTGCGTAATGACTGATAGATCTGACTGAGCCTCTGCATTTCTAGTGGGCACATTTGCCGCTTTTAGTGTGAGGGTGTGAGCTCAATTTGAACCTTCACACAGCTGCTGCCTAAAACGTGATGATTCTGAGAAGCTCAGGGGGAAGTGGTTGTCTCACATATGATATGAAAGGTTTCCTTTTGTTCAGCCGAGTGATGGAGGGACTAAATCTTTAACCTTTAAATCTTTAATCTGTCTTCTCTTGGTAGTTGTGCGAGAGCTTATAATCATTCCTCTCTGTCTGGAAGCGGTTTACCGCCACGCCACGTTCTTTTTTTTCTTCAGCCCTTGTGGCAGCTGAACTCTAGGTGACTCTAGTTGACATGGCGGCTTGCCAGCAGGCCAGCCAAGCTCCACGGCTCATCACAGCCTGTTAGCATTTCATTAGCACGTGCCCTGGCCCCCCCTCTCCTCTGCCCGGGCACTGGCAGGAGACAATGCTCAGTATACATGTGCCAACTGGGCCCATTATTACAGTACACGGCCCAGCCAGCACGGTCCAGTTTCTTAATGGGGACAACTGAGTTCATCCTGTTTTGTTTTTTTTGTGACAGAATTCTGTAGCTTCATTATGTGAATATTCAAATTCCTGATTTATGCATTTGAAACACAGCAGTAGTGTTGAATAAAACAGAGATAAGTTGATAAAAAATACTACAGTAATTTTGTTTTACATTACTGTGAATTTAATATTTTGGTGTTTGGACCAAAATATCTAATAAAATGCCAAACATTTGGTGGCTTCAGCTTCTTGAATATGAGCATTTGCTGCTACTTCCTGTTTTATATTGTTGTGAATTCAATATATTTGGGTTTTGGACTGTGGGTTGGACCAATCGAATCATTTGAAAACATCATCCTGGCATTTTCCACTATTTTCTGACATTTAATAAGTTGAAACAATAATAAGTTATTTAAAGAGACGCTCAGTTTGTTGTGATTGCATATTTCCTGTCTGACCTTCTGTCTGTTTGTGCTCGCAGTCCAACAGGCAGCCGGTCAAGCTCAACCTGCTCACCTGCCAGGTCAAGCCGAGTACCGAGGACAGGAAGTGCTTTGATCTCATTTCTCGTAAGTTTTCCTCTCGCATGCTGCACATTTCTCCACACGCCCGAATAGCTTAGTTATACACTGCGTATGTTAGTATGAGACAGCTGGGGATTTCCTGCCTTTAATAAACATCAAGGAAAACAAAACTGTAAAAGTACTACAGACTATTTTTAGACCGCTTATCCAACAGGTACCACACAGCCAGTGAAGCGATATATTTAAATAATTTACTGTAATCTGTTGCTATTAGGATTGTGAAACGTAAGATAAGAAATTTGCTCACTTAAAGGGGACCTATGATGCAAATATTTAGATTCATGCTTGTAATTTGGGTTTCTACTAAATGATGTTTACATACTTTATTGCTCAAAAAACACTTTATTTTCCTCATAATATCTGTGCTGGAACACCTGTATTAACTCTCTGCCTGAAACACGCCGTTTTAGGACCTGTGTCTTTTAAAAAAAAAAAAAAAAAAAAGCCCAGTCCACTCTTATTGGTCAGTGCCTCTGGGTCTTTTTTATCTCTTCATGTCTGCAGTCATTGCAGGAGAGTAATGACTGTAACAGAGAATGGCGTTACTTTCTATCATGAAAAATCCCCAATAGAAGCTTTTAAACATGACCGCACATGTTTGATTAGGAATATTTCTGAAATCTGTTATGATCTGATGTCAATTTGTTTCCTAAGTAGAAAAACTGTTGGAAACAGAGTATTGAGAATAATCTGAAGCCTGAGGTTTTTGCTCACAGGGATTACTTTGTCAAACATTTACCTCATTAATTGAAACTTTGGCCACGTTTAATATGAATATTCATCATTTTAACATTACATATGAGAGATAATGAAAAGCATGATTGTTCCCCTTAAACATCTTTGTTTCTGTATTCCACAGATAACCGGACATATCATTTCCAGGCTGAAGATGAACAAGAGTTTGTCATGTAAGTACTGTAATAATACTGCTTAAAAACTTTATTAATGGAGGGGCTGGTTACTGGCTGCTCTTTGTGTCACTGCCATACTCAAAGGCAGGAAGTCACAGAGAGACTGTTGAGAGTGGGTGGCAGTGTGAGGATGGCAGTGGGATTTGTGGTCGCCAGTAATTCAGGTCGCTGTAACCTCATGCTGTTGTTTCCAAGGCTGTCACACACACGTACATGTCGGCAGGCAGACACACACACACACACGCACAGACACGTAGCACTACAACAAATCTTTTATTAAATGATCACACACCGCTGTTCACGTTTCCTGTAAACTTTGTCTTCACAGCAAAGCAAACATTGTGATAAAAAGGTAGTTGTATGAAAACAAATGTCTGTTCTACAATGAAGTAGAATCATGCAGAATTATTAATTGGTGGCTAGCTAACCAAACAGCTAGCATGTTTGCTGGCTTATTGTTCTGGAGGTAGATCCTAATGCATTTTGCAAAAAAGCTAATTCATCGGGCTGACTTCTGTGTTCACTTTTGGTCTTACTCTGAGACAGTCTGTTGAAATGATTTAAAAGTGTATTTGAAAAGATGTCATTGGCTCATGCTGTTTGCCCCAAAGTGTTCTTTTTCCTGCAGACTATGAGTTTGAAAATACATAAATCTGGAGGTGTGGAGTTAAAAAAACAGAGCTTACCAGCTTGAGGCTAGTAGCTTGAGGCTACATTAGCCACTACTAGCACACTGAACTATAGGCTGTTGAGCGGCTTTATGTGTAATGTAAGATGACCCTGATGAAGGCAACAAACCGTAACGCATTGGTCTTGCAGTTAAGTTGATCTGTATACTACAAGTGTTGTTAGAGTTTTGCCCGCGTTAGACTTCTTTCTCTGTTTCATGCACCTTAAAGTAGGTAAAATTGTGGCAGAAACCCTCACCCTGCTTCTGGGTAATGTAGGCGCCAGCTTTTATATTTCTGGTTCTCTTGCAATGATTTTTATAATCTGTTTTTTAAAGCTGTTCACTGTGAGTCGTCAATATTATAGGAGTGCAATGCTAAATCAGTGAGAACTGAAGAGTCTTTATTTTGTGTCTTTGTGAGTTTGTGGAAATATTTTTTTTTCTCTTTTCTAGTTGGGAAGGTGGGTCAGAAATCTACTTGCCCAAAGTCAACTTTTACTTGCCCCAATACAAACAGTTTAATTTATTAGAGCTTATCAAATTACAACAAAGACTAAAGTTAATTGTCATCTTGTGATGTTTTTAGAACATTGACGTGCCTTTGAAAAACTACCCCATTTTATTCACCTTGCTCTCACTTGCACTGCAGGTCATAAAATTTGTGTTCTTGTTAGATACTGAGCATGTTCAGCTCTTGACAGAGATGACAAGGAAGCGAGATGGCTCACTCCTTTGCTACTTCCATCATCAGATCTGAGGAAAAAAATGATGTATTTAATTCTTTTTTTTTGATGGGGGCATGTTAGTTGTTAGATTTACTAGCCTAACGTGGCATTTAACTAGCCACAGGCAATCAGGCGATGTTTATTGTTGAGCTCTGCATATTTTTTGTAGAAAGAATATCAGATGTAGGGGAGGTAACAGATTTTGCACAACTTTAGCTTTTGTTCAATTACATGTTGAGGGCTATGGTGAGAAAGGTAACGCTGGTGTCACAGACTTCATATGCATGTCTCTGGTATTCAGATGACGTCTCGGCCCTCAGGCCTTCCTCAAGAAAAACAATCCTGACTTGAACAGTCTCGACTGTTGATCTTAAAGAAGGCCCGAGGGCTGAAATGTCATCTGAGTACCAGAGGAAAGTGTGTGTCTTGTTCCCTACTTTCAAGTCTGCTGCCAGTGATCAGCACCGCACTCCCTTACCTTATATATCCAATAAGGTAATACTGACATTGCTTTTTTAGACATGGAATATCATGGTTATAATGTTTGTTCATTTATTTATTTTTATTTGGTATTTAATAAACCACAGAAGTCAGTTGAGAACCAATTCTCATTTACAACAGAGCAACATAGATCTATGTACTGTGTTCCTGAGAAGCAAATTCAAAAACAGGCTCTTTATATCAAGAAGAATTATTATCTAGAAAAATTACAGACATAAATAAGAACCCTTCTGCTGCATCTAAAGTCATCTGAACACTCAGAAAAACACTGAATCCCATCAAAAACATTCTGAATCCTCTTGAGCTGTCTAGACTAAAAACACTCTTGAAACACACTTTGATTTGTGGCACTTCTCTGTTCCGGCCTCGCATGTTCTCAGTCTGATGCCTCGCTGTGGTCGAACACTCTGGATCTCCATGTACTTGTCGTCCTTTGGGATCCTGCTCGCTGCTCCTCACTGCCGCTTCAGTCACGCACTTCCAATTGCAGCAGCGGCAGCAGCGTCTTCATGGGATTTTCCATGAAATATTTAGTATTCCATAGGGCTCCCGCTTTGTGCAATCACGCTCCCCCTCAATTAGGCTGGGAGCATATTATAATGCATAGCATAAGTAAACACATAAAGGCTTTGGCTCAGCATCTGTACACCTACGCATCTGTGGATTAAAATACCTCGGTTCTTCACACATTCTGATAAACTGACAATCTAACACATCGGTTTATGTGCCCACTCCCTGTCTGGCCTCTGCCTCTGCAGACAGGGTTGACTGACAATGACAGAGGAAGTGCTGACGTCAGGCTTGTAAAGCCCAGTGTGTTGGTGCATGTGTGCGCATGTGAGTGTGTGTGTGTGTGTGAGGGCCAGTTCAGTGGGTAACACTGCAGGAGCAGATTGTGCGTTGTAGAGAGCTGCAGGAAGCCATGTTTGAAGGGCAGCTACATCATTTCCTATCTGCATGATTCTTAATAACAACAATTTGTGCGTGCGTGCGTGCGTGTGTGGGTGTGTGTGTGCGTGTATGTGCGTGTATAGGCACAAAAAGATTGTCGAATTAGACACCTAATTTTAAAACAGAGCCATTGAAAAAAAAAAAAAATAGAAATAAGTCAAATTGAACTGATATTATCGTTATGATCTCAGTATTTATGGAAATAAGTTCTCCATGCGTCCTTTGTGCAGTTTAAGGGCCCTAATTTATGTGCAGCAAATAGCAGCACACAGGGCAGTGCAACTGTCATTGTTTCAGACTGATGCAGTTGTCATTTTTATAGCCCATCTGTGCACCCATGGGCGTGTAGGTCCTAAAATGAGGTGTGGTCAGGTGCATTGCTGATGTATTGCTATTTTGAGGCAGCAAAAAGCGATTGAGCCACTGACCAACAGGACCCTGGTGTCAACTCAATAGCGCTGTATTTTCCTGCTATTTCAAGGCCACATTGTTGAGATAGTAAGATGCGCTCATACACTCTGCTTGTTACACACACAGGGACGTGTGGATGGGTTGCAGGTTGGTCAAACAGTACATCATTAATTAGAAAAACATTAATTACATTCCTTATAATGTGAACATAGCAGAGAGCAGAGCTGCCGTCCAACTCAAACTAAGAGAGACGCATGTGTGCATTTACACACATGGAGCAGCGTAACTTCATTGATTATTTCAGAAGCTAAAGGTTTAGTTCTGTTTCCTCTGTCAAGTATGTAACCAGAGTTTTTACTTTTGCTGCTGAAATGTCCCACAGTATTTGCTGCGGGGACATTACTGCTCTGGAGAAAACAACTTGCTTTTCCAATTTGCCGAATCCACCATGCAAATAGCAGCACGCCAGCTGTAGGCACACCTGGCCTTTAAAAGGAAATGGGAAGACACTGATTGGTTAAATTCATGTTATGCTCAAATACACCTATGATTAATTAAAGGACTAAATACAACCCCTTTCCCCCTTGTGCCTCACTTTGCGCCCAGATTATTAACTGGTAAAAGTGGAGTTCGACACGCCCTAAATGCACTTAGGATGTGCACTTTAAACCATGCGCTATAGATTGTTTAAATAGGGCCCTCTGTCGAGTACTGCATCATATGTGTATAATCATAACAGACTATTGTTCTTTGTAGCTAATAATGATATAAATCAACATCTTACTCTTTCTTAGATTTTTTTTTTGGGCATTTTGCCTTTAATGGACAGGACAGATAAGTGTGAGAGGGGGAGAGAGAGAAGGGGGAATGACATGCAGCAAAGGGCCACAGGCTGGATTCGAACCCGGGCCGCTGCGGCAACAGCCTTGTACATGGGGCGCCTGCTCTACCACTAAACCACCGACGCCCCATCTTACTCTTTCTTTACTATAATTTACATTTTTAGTGATTTATTTCTATTTTTTGTAGAGTAGAAATGATTTGTTGATCGAGTCCCAGCTTCTCAATTGTTAGGATTTTCAGTTTGTTGTTTTTGTATCATTATGAACATTATGATGAACATTTGTCACAATTTATGGACATTTTTTAAACCAAACAACTAACTGATTTGAGAAAATGATCATTTTGTGGCAGTTGCACCTTGTTTTTTTATTTTAGCTGTGATGGTTATATGTCTTGGTAAAATAATTTTTCAATTGTGCTTTAAAATATGCATTATAAATAAAAATGTCTTATTATTAAAATTGATGTGATTATTGATGTGTTCCCTTGTGCAGCTGGATCTCGGTGCTGACCAACAGTAAGGAGGAGGCCTTGAACATGGCGTTCCGTGGCGAGCAGAGCAGCGGAGGCGAGGACGGTTTAGAGGATCTGACTAAAGCCATCATAGAAGACGTGCTGCGCATGCCAGGCAACGAACTCTGCTGCGACTGCGGGGCTGCAGGTGTGTACTGCTGCAGTTTGTGCTTCCAGAGAGGCCACTCACACATTCATATATATCCTCCTCCTGTTTTGTGCTTAGTCAACCCTCACCTTGTTACGGTAAAAGACAAACACCTTCACTTCAGCATTTTATGATTTCACTGTGGGCAAATGTTTTATTTAAAGCCACACACCTATCTGGATTCCTTTGCATTGTCACAGCTGCCTTGAACTCAGCGTCCTTCAGTTAGATGGTAACTGAACAAGCTACAAATCCCCCTGCAGCCTTCAACAAACAACTGTGTGTGTGTGTGTGTGTGTGTGTGTGCGCGTGCGTGCAAGCTTTGTTAGCATTCAGGACACAACCCCATCTCGATCCTCCCCCACATTAGGAAGCAAAGCATCAGCACTTGAGAGTGGCGTAGACATTCAGGCCCTCTGACACTGAACACACTCACATACATACATACATGCATACACACTCACACACACTCCTCTGTCAACACAAACACACACAGCAGTTCACCGAGGGACCGGCGGGAGGACTTTATTCTCTGAGGGTTAAAAAAAAAGCATTTCTACGCTTTGAGAAACAACATCATTACATCACGTTGTTACATAAGTCACACACGCTCCGTCGACCCCTGCAATCTGCAGAGAGGGGAGGTAATTTGTCATGTCTATACTCTTGTTGCTGCGTCCGTTGGTGTTCATGGTTTCGGTATAAAACACGTGTTCCAGATGTGGGTTTAAGCTCTTTTTCTGTTGTTTTTCTTTACATTAGAGTTTAGGAATTGCTCTGACAGGACTTCCTTTCCTCAGTGCATAAAACTAACTCAACGGTTGGAAGGTCATTGTAATGACTTTCAAAGGTCACCTCTGTGTTCCCTCTGGTCTGAGTAGAAAGAGGACAACTCCATCTCATTTGATACTCCCAGGATCTCCCTCTGTGCGACACAGCTTTGCAGCTTTAGCATTAATCAGCTATAGAGGTCACTGTGCGTTAGCTGGTCATGCCCAACATGCACTCTGTGACCTATCACCAGCCTGCATGTGGTTATGATGTTGTGACAATGTGTGTGTGTGTGTGTGTGTGTGTGTTCCTGTGTTTCCGTGCATGACTCATTGGTTTTTTGGGCTGCCTTTGACGTTTCCACCGGCGTCTGCCTGGTGCTCACTTGTCAGATCCAAACAGAACAGCATCCCCAGCCTCACGGCATCAGCGAGCTCACAACCACTGCGGCACAGCTGTATGCTTTAAAGCTCACTTAAATCTCCCAGAACATCAGGCGGTGACGTCAGTCAATAGCGGCAGTTTAGAGGGCGCTATGTGCTACATCGCAGCATGCTCGTGCCCTTTGCTTGGCAGTAGGTTATGCAATGGGCTGTATCTCCCTCTCTGCAGTATGAGGTGACTGTGCTCACTGTTTGTGCCTACGACAGTCCTCTAGTGGTCTGAAATGATTGTTGTTGTACAAATAAAAGCAATATATGTAGTTAACATTCATTTAATTTAAAAGTTCATGTGTAAAAATGCACCTTTCTCATCAGCTGAAATCATGTTTTTATCAGGTGAAATCATTATGTCAGGACACAGGATTACATTAAAACATATGCATCACATGTAGGTGCATGCAAGCAAAAATGTATCAAATCTTTGACCTGGACTAGTATCACAGTGTTCGATGTCTTAGATGCTACTCTTATTCAACAATGACATAACCTGACACAACGGAGCTGCAGCAGAAATAAAATGAGGCCATTGATATGCACTGTTTGCTTGAATGGAAATGCAAACTCTGTCTAATGGGTATGGAAGCCCATTGCCACCAATGTCATGAAAAAAAAATCCTGAGAGTCATTATAATGAGAAACTTTCTGGAAATGATGACTTAGTGTCGTAAAATAATGATTTATGCCCCAGTCAGACAGAGCGCGTTTTTGTAATGGTTTTTAATGAAAGTGAGACTTGCCACTTTTGCATTGCTAAGCGCATTTGCTAAGAGCATTTTTCTCCCCAATGTTCAATCAGATGAATTTAGAGGTGGGCCTTCTGTGGTGGGGATGACAACAAGTAGTAGTATACATGGTTTGTGTGAAGCTAAAATAAACTCACCTTAGACATTGGCTTAGGCAAGCTGCAAAACATATCTGAACAAATTGTTGCCTCAACTACCATTATCAGGCCAGACGATTGACAGCAGATTGTCAAACTGTCCCAGACTCATCCACAAAAATGTCTTAAACCGACCATCAACCAGGCGAAGCTCCTGGACCAGCTGGTGGTACAATAGTCCCTGTGATTCTCCTCTTTCTGAGGGTCCCATGTCCCCACACAGATTCCCTGTCAGCAACATACTTTGTGGTAACAGCCTCTCACTCTCAATTAGAGCCAGAGCAGCCACCCCCTGCCTGTCCATTTCTTATGCAGATTATAAGGTACAGACCTGTGTGTTAGCTAAGCTAAGCACAGGTGATTCGGTGGTTGCCTAGCAACAATTTGCAATAGCAATAAAGACAAGGCAACCTGCAATATGCACTCTGTCTGATCAGGGCCTTAGTATCTCAAAATAATGAAACAATACTAAGTTGTTGGGGTTTTTTTTGAGAAAGTTTCTCATTATTTTGATACACTGACTTATTATTTTGAGGTTATTTTGCAATACTAAGTCATTATTTTGAGAAAGTTTCTCCTTATAATGACTTATTGGATCTTTTTTTCATCACATTGGTGGAAATGGGATGACATATAGTTATTTGAAACAACAAAATCAATCCACAAGGAGGAAAAAAAAGAGCAGTGCTTATAAATCATGTATTTATGGGCCTGTTTTCTCACAATCAAATTTAGAAAGTGTTGCGTCTCGTTAAGATGTTCTCAGCACTGTTATAAAGTCATTTTATAGCAGAAGATGTATGGAAAACTATCTTTAAACATTGGTGTTAGTGGTTTTGGTGTACGTCCCTCACAGTTCAAGTAAGAGTAATAGCCTCTGTCGGGGCTCACCATTTTTCTCCCAACTTCTGCAATCATACAGGAATAAATCAAATGTTAGAGACGCTGAGAAACCAATTTCTCTACTGACAGCAGCCTTAAAGCACCAGAATACAATGCAGCCACACAGAATGTATTATCAGTAAAGGGCAGGACTTTTATTGCTGAAAAATCTCTCGTGTCTTTATTCTTAAATACGGTTTTAGGGCGTTTAGTTGACAGTTGACAGTAGAGATAGGGATGACATGTCCCAGGCTGGACTTAAATTGAATTTTACTGACGTGTATTTGTGTGGTTTCTGGCACGTCTTGATGCGATTTGGAGCTTTCAGTGTTACCTTATGCAACTTAAATCAAAATCTGTTATTTGACATTCAGTATAGGATTAAATCCCTCTGAGACACATTTGTTTTCACACTGGTTATGACAATAACGATACTGTATTGTAGATTATGAAAAGCATTGGCACACATTTTCCCATATTGTCTGTGTTTATAGATCCTAAGTGGCTTTCCACCAACCTGGGCATCCTGACCTGCATCGAGTGCTCTGGTATCCACAGAGAGATGGGGGTCCACATCTCCCGCATCCAGTCCATGGAGCTCGACAAGCTAGGGACCTCAGAACTCTTGGTGAGTCAGAGAAATGGTCTACCATGTGAATAAATAGCTTTTTTTGAGGCAGCAGTCCACGCCCTTTACTATTTTCATCTCGAGTGAAATATTAGAAATAATGAAAGAGTAGTGGAAACACAGCAGAGAGCAGAATTTGATTCCTAAAGCAGCAGAGAAACAAACACACTCCCAGAACCAACGTCCCCATCTGTCCCCAAGAACATGTGAAAGCTGTTATGCTGTTATGATCTGATGCTGACTCTTTCTTCTTTCCCCCCAGCTGGCCAAGAATGTAGGGAACAGTAGTTTCAATGAGATCATGGAGGGAAACCTCCCGTCCCCTTCACCAAAGCCCACTCCATCCAGTGACATGTGAGTGCTCTCTGAAAATGCTGCCTAAAAACTAGATTCGTTTAATATGACAACAGCTGACTGAACTCCTCTTCTCCTCTACAGGACGGTGAGGAAGGAGTTCATCAACGCTAAATATGTGGACCACAAGTATGCGAGGAAGACATGCACGTCTGCGGCAGCTAAAATGATCGAGCTGTTTGAGGCGGTTCAGTCCAGGGATCTGCTGTCTCTCATCCAGGTCTATGCAGAGGGGGTTGAACTTATGGAGCCGCTCCCAGAGGTTGGACCGGTGAGTCCTCCAAGTCTATGGGACTATACATACTCGCCCTTGTTAGCTAACAATTGCTTATTTATTTACACAGCCAGCAAACAGAGCAACATTATCATACATTTGGAGCCGTGTTTGTGTCCACCTGATGATTCTAAGTCCAATATTCACTCTCCTTTTAGCTCTGTTTCTTGTCTTAATAAATTCCTGAGGGAAATATCTGTCTCTGTAGCTGCTAAATATTTTCACTATGTTCATTAGCCAGCTGTTAACTGTGTCTGTCTGCTGTTGGGTGTTGGGCAGGAAATATTCAGTGGGTTTTTAGAGCTTCTTCCCTGAAAACAGCTGCCCGCTGCAGCCAAAAATGAGGCTATGAGAGCAGTGAGACTGAACCCAAACAGTGAAGTTGTGGACCAAGCTCTGTCTTTTGACACCTTGTTATTATTAAAATATTGCTTATAGCCACTCAAAACACAATCAGAAGCAACTGTTTTAATTGGAAGCACTTACCAAAGAGGTATTCCCACTGAAAACTGCTGACGGTGAGGTCTGTGGATCATTGTAAACAGAGCCCACATAGTCAATTAATCAATTGGTCAATTGACAAAAACGTATCTGCAAATTGCCAGACATTCACTGCCTTTAGCTTCTCAGATATGATTATTCTCTGATTTTCTTCGTTATCTGTGAATATATTTGGGTTTTGGACCATTGTTTAAACAAAGTAAACAGTGTGATGTTTTCTGACATGTTATAGACCAAGTGAATGATCCATAAATTCCTGAGGCAGGCACAGAGAAAAAGCATCATATAACAGGACAATACATGAATGACGAGCAGTGACCTTGTGGTGTAGACATAGTAAGGTTATTACACTTACTGACTCAGTGTGTTCAAACATATTTATAAGTAACCCTGCTATATTTGTCATCCATACTGGTGACAGTAGTTGCACCTACTGTTACTGTATGTTATTTAGTCTTCTTGTGTATTTCACTCTTTGTATCTGCACTGTTCCCACTTTGTATTGCAGGCATTGCACAGCAGTTTCCCGCGATGAATTAAATTGTATCTTATCTTATCTTATCAGTCCACAGCAGTGACAATACATGACCCACTGCAGCAGTGGTCACGTAGCTAAGGTAGAGTCAGATGGTCAAATGTCCTGCTGTAATAATAAATAACTAAAAAGCCTTAAAGTGCGAGACAGTAGAGCCGGCAAAGTGGGTAGGGAGTGGCTGATTCTGGTGTCAGAGCAGTTGGTATGGAGGTTAGTCCCAGGTGGGACAGAAGGGGGGGGGCTATAAACAGACTGGAATTCTGTATATTTAAAGGTTTCCTTCCTCTGGTTAGTGCTATCTGCAGGGCAGCGCAGACGCCTGTCAACGGGCAGCCATTCAAAGGCATTATGTAGAGCAGAGGTGAGGTCCTGTAGGATGGAGCAGGCGTTACCAAGTGTTTGCTGATCATGCAGAGATCCTATGTCCTATGATTTTGCAGCTGTTCATTGTGCTCTGGAGACATTTCTTGTCACTGATTGTGATAGAGTTGAATCAACAGATAAAGTAGTAGCTCATCATGCTTTTGTTGAAGGAGCTGTAAAATGTAATGAGGATATTCCTGCCTGCCCCAAAGGAGTTGAGCTTTCCTAAGAAGCACTGACGCTGTTGGCACTTTTTGATGATTACCTCTGTGTTGGCTTTAAAATGCAGTTTGTCATCTCTGACAGTTCCCAGGTGTTTGTGCTGGTGTGCAGCTTCCACTGGTTCCCCATAAATCATGGCTGTAGTTCACTCAACTCCATGCTTGATGCAGTGCGTGAACATCTCCTTTGTCTTGGTGACACTCAGCCCCAGACAAGAGCCGTCATGGCACTCTGTAAACTCACCAAGGACAGGTCCGTGATTTAGCAGGGCTTGAAAGCAAAGAAAGGAGAAC
The DNA here is from genome assembly GCF_006386435.1 of Epinephelus moara. Lineage (NCBI taxonomy): Eukaryota > Metazoa > Chordata > Actinopteri > Perciformes > Serranidae > Epinephelus > Epinephelus moara. Next base: position 15,425,885 of record NC_065516.1, read on the forward strand.
AGTATCGTGCACAAACTCCCCCAGATGGTGATTAGGATGAATATGATAAGCAGCACATTATAGATAATGAAAATATCTGTAAAAATTGTGAATTTTTTGTATGATTCTGTGGCTTATTTGGCAAAGATGCATATCATGTAACATTGACATTCGAAGTTAGTATGTTGCCTTGAATCTTGGGGACATGTCAACCTCCTCATAACATGATTACAGTTTATTTCTGTCACACAGCTTTACCTCATGTAAGACTACAGCCCCGAGAATGTCCCACTCAGAGCTCTAAATGTTACTGCAGTGGTTCATCCTCATGTGAGGTTTACTTCCAGCAGGACAACCAGCGCTGACACATTTCTACCAGCTGCTGAATTTATTTGGCGGGTAGAAACGAGTGTAACAGTTGGAAAAATTAGAATCATCTGGATAGCTTCACCAGCAGGTGGTGATATCCAGCAACCACATTAGAGGGCATCATCTCATTTTGAGTTCATATTTACTCAGATGACGACATCTGCGGCAGCAATATTCATGTTTTTCATTCCGTGGCGGCCTCTTTGTTTCCTCGCCTCTTTGCACCGCCGGTTCGGGCATAAATGAAAGTTAAATAACGAGCAGTGGATGGTGAAGATGCTGCACCGTAAACAACACGACTGATCAGACTTAATCTGACATAAATGGGTCAAGGTTTTATAACGCAGACACGGTGGTTCTCCTAATGAAAAATTAAGTGTACAATGCAGCAGCAGAATAAAAGTGGATATTGTTTGGTGACAGAGGGAGCTGCTGCTGCTGTCTGCGCTATGAAGTCTGACTCACCGATATCTGATCTGCTGTTGTCAGTACATCTGAATGGCTGCTGACAGCACAGTGACAACCCCCCTCTCCAAACCCAGGCACAAGGACAGGGATGCATGACTACATACAGCCCTTAGTGTTCCCTACAGACACCACCAAGTATACAGCACATATATTCCATATATTTAATCTTTCATCTCCATCTTTAATGCTGCATTTAAAGACATAACATTTAGATCTAGTTTTAGTTCACAGAGAACCATGAAATCACTGCAAGATACTTGCAAAAAAAACGCAAATTCCTGCATCATGCGTGCTGAAATATTATTTTTAGGAGCCATTTTGTTTACTGCAGCTTGTTTAAATGCTGAAAGAGACAGAGAGAGAGAGAGAGAGAATACAGAATGGATGCTGCCCAAGATTGTCTCACTGTGTCTTTGCTGTGTTTGATGGCCCCCTGCAGGAATCCGGAGAGACAGCACTGCACTACTCTGTACGGACTGCTGACCAGACCTCACTGCACTTAGTGGACTTCCTCGTGCAGAACAGGTACATTTATGAGTCATCTTCACCAAAACACCAGAATAGAGCTGCGTAAGAGTGTGGATTGGTTTCCATTTTTCAAGCTTGTTAAAAAAGCTGTCAGAATTTCCTTCAACACATCAGAGGTTCAGAGATAAAATATGTAGTAAACAACAGTTTAGCGGAAACACGCAGTATCAAATGTGATCCGTGTGTCTGCTGTGAGTCTTTCTTGTTCCGTGCTTCAGTCTGTAGCGCAGCAGTGGAAGTGCGGAGGAGAAGCTTAGCGCTTGCACAGCTCAGCTCACATTCCCACAAGGCAAACAGAAATGGGTCAAGCACTTGTTCTCTGCCTTAATTTATTCCTCTCTTTTCAATTGTTTACCCACCACTGCTCCGACTGCACACACAAGAAGTGGAACCCTCTCATTAATTAATAGCTGTGCTCATGCCATGTTAGCCCTCGTTATTTAAGATATTTCTCCTGCCCTTTCTGGGAGATACAAGAGATCAAAAAGGGATAATTTACCTGCTTTAATGTAGCATGAAGCTGGTGTTGCATGGCTAATACAGTTGCATGTGTTATTTGGTGTGTTTATGACTGATTTTCATTGCTTTCCTCAGAATTTTGAGGTCAAAGATAGATTTCTGTTTCTCTCATGCCAAATCGCAAGATCCTGGGTAATAACACATTAACCTGACGCTGCAGGACTGTGGAAAACACCCTCAGGCTTATGACCTGTGTCTTGACTATGTGTGTGTATGTGCGTGTGTGTGTTTTTTTCTCCCAGCGGTAACCTGGATAAGCAGACGGAGTGGGGGAACACCGCCCTGCATTACTGCAGCATGTACGAGAAGCCCGAGTGCCTCAAGTTACTCCTGAGGGGCAAGCCGGCAACTGATATCAGTGAGTCACGCGTCGAGGTTCATCCTCTCCTTAATGTCATCTGTTCGCACGTATCAGACTCCTCAACTGTTGATTATCCCTCCTCTCCCTTCAGCCAATCAGAATGGAGAGACAGCGCTGGATGTTGCCAGGCGACTGAGGAACACTCAGTGTGAGGAGGCAGTAAGTACAGGAGCGCCCAGCTGGTGATTTTGGACATCACAGTGGATTTTAATACTCTAAAAAACATTACTTAATCGCAAAAAAATGGAAAAATTAAACAAATGTTGTGGAGTTTAGATTGTGATGTTATTGGGAAGGTTATTCAGAACACTAGATGGCAGTCAAAGGTCTTCCTTCAGCCTCCAGGCAACAGTGACAGCAGAGTGGAAGTAATTGTTGATGTATGTTCATTATTAACGCTAATATGACCATGCAGGCAAAAAAAGCTATTTTAAATGCAGGGTAAAGCTTCTACTAAACAATAAATGTGTTGGCAAATTTAACACTTAATGCAATGTCCTTGTAGTAGCTCTGTATACTGGACAATATCTCATATCCAGAAGAGTAATGACTGATGTGTAGTGTTGCATAGTTATCATACTAATTGTTACTAATCTTGACTTATGACTGATGAACGTTTGTGTGTGTGTCAGCTCGTGCAGGCTGCAGAGGGGAAGTTCAACCCTCACATCCATGTGGAGTACGAATGGAGCCTCAGACTGGAGGAGATGGACGAGAGCGACGACGACCTCGACGATAAGGTTCGGGCAGAGCGTCACACTCAGTTGCTCGAGATGGAATTCAATCAAGTTTTCAGCACACCTCGTAACGTGCTGCTGAATCTAATAATGGAAACTGCTGATGAGTCAGACTGATGTTCAGATACGAGCGAGCAGCGTTCCTTTGTAACACACTGTAAAAACAGCTGCTGTAAATGTACTTGCCTTTTAAAACCCCCACATCTACATTTCGAACAATTTAAAGCATCAATAAGTCCGGCTTTGATGCCATTTCTACAGAATTAAAAACGTTCTGCTTTCTATATTCTCAATTTTGCTCTGACTGAACATCATATATGGAGATACAGAAATCCATGGTAGAGGCAGACATACCAAGTTATTGTACTCACTATAGCCCCAATGCACCATTGTGCAATGCAGCCTTGAAAATCTTACATTAAAGCAGTGGTTCCCAACTGGTGGGTCGCAGTCCAAAAGTGGGTCACAGGTCCATTCTGAATGGACTGCTAGTGACTCAAACATGTCAAGTTTGTAAAAAAAAAAAAAAGGTAGGCAGAATTTCTGGCACAGAGCTTAAATTTCGAAGTGCCATTTCCTGCTGTAGAGTGAGTCACTAACATACAGCTACTGGAGAGAGACAGCACACTAGCTTGACAACATGGCCAAACACAAGTATGACACTGAATATATTTAACTGTGTGGACCTTGGACTAATGACTAAGGAGAAATCTGGACCGTGTGGCTGCACCAGTTAGGAACCACTGCATTAAAGGAATCTGGAGAAAGATATTAACTCAACATCCAAACAAATACACCCCTCCCGTCAGTGCACTCTCAGAAGCTCTTGTAATATCTCGGATGTTATTTATCTTTCATTACTATCATGGTGCGGCTTTGTCCTCTGAAGAGGGAGAGTAGCCAGCATAGTGTTGTGTAGCTCCGTCTAAGCCTCTATTCACAAAAAGAGGGCTGTGTATGAGCACTGGATTTTGTTTAGTACACACAGATTGAGAAGCTGGCGGACCTGAGGAGATATTCGCTGAATTTGACAAAAACTGGATTGTAATCACAGACTGCACCTTAAAGTATTAAATAAATTAAGTTGAAGGAAGATGAGTGACTGAAGAATAAACAGTTCTTCGTCCTCTAAACATCTGGGTTGGATATAAGTTTGTTTTAAATAATGAAGGTTTTTTGGGATCATTTTCACTACATTTCAGTGGCTATATTTTAATGTGAAGCAGGTTCTAATTACATGTTCATAAAGTCATGGTTTTGGGTTATCTACATGTCTTAAAGGGATAGTTCGACATTTTGGCAAATTCGCCTATTGCCGTAATCCCTATAGTCATATGGGTAGGTACATTACCTTTAATTGTCAGTGCCTGCTGTTCTGAGATTGGTGGAGCAGAGCTGCCCGCTGCTTAGAGCACAGAATGGAGGTGAACGGTACAGCCACCTCTCTCCCTCAAAACTAATCAAATACACCATCAAATGACTCCAAAGCGCTCTTGGGGACAACTTGTAACTTACAGATTCACCACGCTATGAAATAATAATGTAATATTACAAGACAGAGTTGTTTTGAAGCCAAATGCACAGCCGGAACTACATTCCAGACATACAGTACTTGCTGGGCGGAGTGATTTCAAACAGCGTATGTTTAGTGCAGTTACTCCCGTCATCAAAACAACAAGTTTGTTGAGAAGAAGCCGGAATATACAGAGAAAGAGTTACAGGTTTTGGAAGAAGAGAGAGCAAGAAGAGAGATTGAGGCTGCCGAGCAACCAGGGGCTGAGGGGAGACCCAGAGCCGGTGGTTTAAATGTGAGGCTTACTGGCCACTTTATTAGGTACACCTGTGCAATATAAATATAGAGTACGCCTCAGAATAATCGCCGGAACACAGGGAGAACATGCTAACTCCACACTCATAAATCACCACAACTCCTGAAGGAACAACAACATAAAATGTTCCCTAGCAGTCTGTTTGTTCCCAACAATGAGAAGTAATGCCAGTCACTTCACTATATGCTCTGGGCAAGCACTTATCCATAACATAACCACAACAACATTTGCATTTTAGCCTTATTTACCATTGCTTGGGTTGTAGGCTAATGTTACTCAACATGGAGGTAACGTTACAGCAGAGGGATTGCTGAGCAAAATACACAACAATCACTTACCACGTCTGCTCGTTTAGTGATGCCGACAGATGGTATGGCAGTGTCTCTCAAGAAAGGAGTTTGAACCATTCCTGAGCTTCTGTGCTCCATCCTTTCAGTGTAGTCCTCCGGTAAAAAATGGCAGGAGCACACAAACATTTTCCGGACCATTTCCACAGGCGTGTTGGGGTCGATGTCCAGCACAAATAGCCATTGTTTCATCCTGTCTGTATTACTGGTTGGAACTACGTGAAACTTCACTTTGCTCCATATCTTCGGCTTGTTACTGCAACCTTTTACAATACATGTGTAAACCATGATTTAGAAAAACACTTGTAAACTTTCCTCAAACCTTCTGCTGTGTCCAGCTGACGATACTGCAAATGGCTACAAGCATTAACAACGGCACTGTCTCAGCTGCGCACTGTGTCACTCCGCCCAGTGGTTTACTCAGGAAAGTAGTTCCGAGTATTTGCTTCGTAATGTTACTTAATTATACATTATTATTTCATAGCGTGGAGAATGCGCAAGCCATGCCATGCCACTAGAGCGTTTTGGAGTCATTTGATGGTGTATTTGATTAGTTTTGAGGGAGAGAAGGGGCTGTATCATTCACCTCCATTTCAGCTGGCAGCTCTGCTCTACCGATCTCAGAACTTCAGGCACTTACAATTAAAGGTAATGTACCTACCCATATGACTACAGGGATTACGGCAATAGACGAATTTGCCAAAATGTCGAACTATCCCTTTAAAAACGTTCACTTTTCAACCAAATTTAATAGAGTTTAGAGATTTAGAAATATTTTGACCTGCAACTCACCAAAGCTGTGCTCACTGCGCTTTTAATATACAGCACATTTTACATAGTGAGAGAGCATTCAAGGGTGGATTTTTCTTTAATATTGTCAATTTGAGCAGTTGGATTTTCAGCAGTTTAAAGGAACAGTTTGACACTTTTAGAAACATTTTTTTATTTGCTTTCTTGCAGAGGACTAGATAAGATGATTGATACTGCTCTCATGTGAAGCTACAGCCAGCAGCAGTTAGCTTAGCATAAATACTGGGAAACAATAGGAGCAGCTAGCCTTGCTATGTCCTTGCTATGTTGATATTTCAGCCAGGGGAGGTGTGTTATGTCCTCCGTCACAGTGTTGTGTGCCTGATGCGTGTTCCTGTTAGCTTACAGTGGGTTGTCCCGTAACTTTTTGTACAAGCTAGCAAAATCGTAATCTAAAAAGTTGTATTTTAACAAAATCTTTGCCCTTACCCCAAAATTAACCCTAGAGGAGGCAACATGATTTGCAAAGATACACTTAGATTATTGCGCCTTGTGCTGCTGGCACGGCTGCAACCATGACTAGGTTTCCCTACAGATCTTAAAAAGACTTTTACCTGACTGCTGATAAATTCCTGAATTTCATAACGTTGTACGGAAAAATATGTACAACTAAAGGGTGCTAAAATACACAGACTTTTAGATGATCTAAATTATGCCTAACAACAAAAATGTGCACTGCTACATCCTGCAAAATCTCCCCGATCCTTGTGAAATACCAAGTTTCTGAGGAGTCCTGTAATAAAATCTGTCTAAAGCTCACTCAATCCTCACAAATCCTGAAGTGTAAAAATCAGCAGGGACTTTTTAAAAATGGTATTGATCCTCTCATTTAACTCAACTAAGTGCATTTCCTAAAATGTCAAATTATTCCTTTAAGGCGTCTGTACATCAGGTTACGATGTCAGCTCCGTGTAATCAAAGAGCAACTAGACCAATGTCGGCTCTGCCTCAGCTGTCCCCCTCATGTCCCCCCCTGCAGCCCAGTCCCATCAAGAAGGACCGCTCCCCGAGGCCTCAGAGCTTCTGCCACTCCTCCAGCCTCTCCCCTCACGACAAGCTCTCCCTGCCGGGCTTCATCAGCCAACGGGACAAACAGCAGCGTCTGTCCTACAGCGCCTTCACCAACCAGATGTACAGCGCCTCCACTGACCTCACCTCCTCCCCTGTGGCAGACGGGCCACCGCTGCCACCCAGGAACCAGGGCAAAGGTCAGACCTGCCTGCTCCAAGTGCTTTTCAACCATATTCACAGTTTTATTAGTCTCTAGCTTATGACTATGACAGTCAGTCAATTCAGGAGATTATGCTCAGCTAATATATCTCTTGCAAATGTCAGACTGTAATGCAAATGGTCGTCTGTATGCTTTACTGTGTCTCATTACTGTGGAGGGAAGATAGTCTTTGAAACTGTACTTTATTATGTCTGTTAATGTTTGATTATATCCAGGGCAGGATTAGGTGCAGAGAAATGCTTCGCAATCACTTTTCTGGAAAGTTTCCTCTTTGCGCTGTCAGTCAGTCCACACACACACACACACACACACACACACACACACACACACAAACACACACCCTGCAGTGGAATGTAATTTGTCAACACACAAATCAGAGGGCGGGATGCAGGTGTCATTAAGATTGCTTACACAGTAAACCTTCAGAAAAACATGGCTGCAGGAGAGGGCAGGGTGGCGATAGTCAGTCAGGTCTGTGAAAGGGAAGCAGGGTGCACACTTCATCATTTTTCTTGACACAGTACACACATGGTATACTGTGGGTGTGCTGTGTCTGCAGTATTAGAATTAAAGATAACACTCCTCCCTCTGCAGAGGGGTTATAAACACTAACAGCTTTAGTACGTGGTTGAAAACATAACTACAGCTTACGCAGCACATCCATCCCAGCAAGTCATTTTAATCCATTACTGAGCATTTAAATCTTATTTTTCTTAAAACAAGAGGTGTGAAATTTCACCTGTTTCCAGTTGGTTGAATTAACACTTTGCCAAGTTACTGTTACTGTTAAGTTACTGTAAGCTTTCCGTTCTCACTGTTCATTATGATAACGCAGTAGATTAACCATCAAAAACTGTGTTAATTTTTGAAACAATGGGCCTTAGCCTAAGTGAGCAAAAATTGGCTTCTAATTTGTTGCTGACAGCCGGTGATTTTATTGGCTGAAGTGATGACTGCCACTGGCAGATTTTATCAGCTGTAGCAAACTAATTAACACTAACTCTGTCTCAGGCTGTTCAGTGGTTTAGCTGACCTCACTTAAAACCTAGAACTCTGTAAATTGCTCCTAAATGTGCATATTCTACCCACATACTTGATAAAATGCTAAAAGGCTGAAGCTGCATGTTTCTGGAAAAAGGGAAGGGTCCATGTACGGTAGAAGACATGGAAGCAAAGAATTGTTCTTGTATTGCAGTCTAGAGCTTGTTTGTCCTGCTATTATAGTACAGTATGTAATAGACAGCCTTTATAATATGTAATACATATTATAAATAGATTATTTATTCACACTTAACCTTGTTGATGCTTACTATAAAAAATCATTGGACAAACCACGCAGATTAAATTTATGCTCCTATTTTTAGTATTTTCAAACAAAATTGCCAAAAAGTTTTTGAGGACGAAGACTAACCAGTGTGTTTGACAAACATTGGCGGGGGTTGCTGAAGTAGAAACTAAACCCCAAACCAAATAAAGAGCAGGGCAAAGCCATTAAGGTTCACCTAAACTCTTAAATAATGCATATAGCGCCGTGGCTCCCACACTGTGGATGTTCTTGTCCTGAAAAGATCTTCTTATAACTTAAACTGTAAGTCCAGCGCAGCTTACGTTAGAGGAGATAAACTAACTGTTAAGTTAATTTATTTACAATTCAAGATGCTAGCCAGTTTGCACATCAACGACCTGATGCTTAAATAGCAAAAGTAGTAGCAAATAGTCCATTAGCGAAGAATAACGCAAACAGTTACGAACTGTTTCTGCTTAAGAGCTTAATAGCTAAAAACATAATCTTACCTAATATATGTTTTGATCTTACGCCCTCTTGACTTTAGTCATTTGTTTACTTTCCTCAATTCTGTTTCTCCTCTTGTGCTCTGAGCTGACCTGCCAATCAGAGTGATTTCACTCACTGACAGGCTCTGATTCAACACGCTGAATCATGTGAGAAAAGGCGACGAGGGCCGACGAGGGCCGACAAGGGCCCGACGAGGGCCGACTCGTGCCAACGGTGCGGGACACATTCCTGGAAATTAGGGTGACAGATGCTCACTGACGGCCACTGACCGACAGCCACCCGTCGGCCTGGTGTGTTAGGGCCCTTAAATGATTAAAAAGCAGCGCTGGAAACAAGTGAAATTTTAAAGTTTGATTTATGCAAAAATAAGATAAAAAGCCTGAAGAAGAGGCTAAATGACATACATATAGAACAACATGCTAACTCTTCAGATGCTCCAGATAAGCAGCGCAGCGCTCTCTTTCGCTCTCTTCTTCCTCTCAGTGGGTGCTGAAGAGCTCGCCCCTGGGGGCCAGCTTCGCGCCATTTTTCCTCTTTTTTTCTTTGCTTGTCACTGATAAGATTTCATCTTGTTATTTTACAGTGTGTGGGAGCAGCTCTTTTAAAGACTGACATACTGTAGATTCTCTCCCACACTCCTCATCTCGCTCTCTTTTCTTTCTCTTTTTTGTTTCTCTATTCTTTCAGCTCCACACTTGGCATTCCTTGGCTCTCATTCGCACTACGCCACTCTGGCTGGCACTCGACCATACATCAGTGAATATCCTGGTTTTATGTTCTCCCCCTTACTCGGCTGTGTGCCCCATATATACTTATCCCCCAGTTGTTTCCTCCTTTACAGCTCAGATTCACAGGGTGGTGGTGTTTATTTAAAGGAACAATGGGACCATGTAGGCAAGCCGAGTCTCCAGTTAATTATTTCCTGCCTACATGAATTTTTATCTTGCTGGAATCATGTCCCACCATCCTTGAGCTGTAAACTCTTAACCACAGCTGATTCCTCTCTGGCTGAGCTCTCTATTAGCTGCTTTCGCCCTAATTTTCTCTGTACTAGTGACCAGCGAGTGCGTCGGAGTCCCATTAGACACAAACAGGTGTATTCAGTCTGATTCTCACAGTAGAGCGAGACCAAAAATGTGCCCACACCCCAAATCATAGTATTCCTTCTCATCATTTTGCATTCCCGTCAAGACATTTCTGTTATATATTTGTTCGGACAGTATTTTGTTGTACTTGCATTAATGTGTCTCCTCATTTCGTCCTATAAAAACTTCCAAAATCCTTTTTCATATTTTCACCTCCTCCTCTCCTCTCCATGCTTCGTTATCCTCTCCTCTACCTTCTCTGGGTTTTTAGGGGTTAACAACAATGACCTTTTTTGGGGGGCCACATCACCTCATGTGTTTTATGTATCGCTCCTCCAGCTCCTCCCCCATCTGGCCCTCCCTCTACACTCACACCAGGAGGCAGCTCCACCCTGTCCAAGAAGAGACCTCCGCCCCCACCTCCTGGACACAAACGCACCCTGTCTGACCCACCCAGCCCGCTCTCTCACAGTCCACACAGTAAAGGGGGCTTGACTGGGGGTGAGACACAAAAACATGTCTAAAGTGTAGAGCTGGTTTCACTTGACGCCAGCCTGAAGTTCGATATTAGCATCTTTCAAAAGTGCAGGGTTATTTTAAAGTTCTTTATCAGGTCCAGAAAAAGCATGTAAGAGGACTTTGAGTAAAGACTAGTTCATCAAATGTTAAGATATTTCTTGAAGGTTTAAGGGTTTTTGATTTCGAATCATACAAGTGGATGCCTTTTTATGTCTCTTTGTGCAATTTAAAAATATGTTAAATGGTAGTTACATGGATATGTGTAGGCCTCCAACTATTTCTTTCATGGATTAATCTGGTATTTTTTTGTTTAAAGTCCAAATACAATGTTTAAAAGTAGCAGATCCTCGCACTTGAAAAGATAGTACTAGAAAATTGTTGGCATTTTTTTTAACTGATTATCAAAATGGTTGCTGATTAATTTCCTGTCAATCCATAACTAATTGTCCTTTCAGATCTAGGTATGTGCTCCTCTCAAAAGTAGAAACATATGCAACCAAACTTCTCCAAAGACCACCGGGTGTTTTTACCAAACTACATCTAACGATTCATACATCTTTAAAATGTTTTATTAGATTATATCAAACTTATAAACTTACACTCCACATGGTATTAATTTATTTTCTAAAGTACACATCTGTGGTTAAATTCTCAGGATCTTTTATGTGCCTATAAAGATGTTTTTTCACATTATTTATTTATTTATTTATCATGTTTTCAAAGTATTTAAGTCTTAGCTTGGCGCTACATCCAAGTCATATATGATAGATGGTCATGTGACCATTAAATATACTGCACTTCATCTTCTTGTTTTAATTACCTTGAATGATGAGCATCCAAGTCAGAATGTGGATGTTAACATGGACACCATTTATGTGTGGGTAACTGACAATTACGATCACTTCAATATGAACGCGCTGTCAGGGGGGATACAATTTACTGCTTTTATCCAATAAACATTCACAAGTAAAGCTCAGTTCACCAATAAACATACTGTCAAACTGCACAAAGAGACATGAGACATGAGTTTGACTCGGAAAAACAATATTTCAGAGGAATGAAAGAATTTTTTTTAACTCTGGTTGAGCTACAATAAAAAGAAAAGTTGTCTTGTAACCACCACTTGGAGACAAAAGAAGACACCTCAGTCATCTTACCTGCAATCTCTTATCTCTTATGTGTACAATGGGGATATTTTTACTGTTCTGCTTTTATCATTTGTCCTCTGTGGTGTTTTGTGCATTCTGTGTCACCCATACAGTAACACCCAACCACTAATTAAATGATGACACTTAATTGCACAACCTCCAAAATAACACGGGCTCATGGAAAGCTCAGCCAGATGACGCCTCCCTCATTGTTTTTTTTAAACCATCATAGCATGTTAATTTATCTCCACATTTTTATTAAATTAATCTCTTGATGAGTTCTCCGTGATGGTGTTGAATAATCTTGTGTCATCATCAATGTCGATGTTTTAGGAAGCGACTCCACCCCTCCTCCTGTCAGCAAGATGTCTCCTGTTTCTAACAAGTTTGAAGGAATTCCTCAGCAGCAAAGGTAAAGAAGAAATTAAAGAAAATCACAGTGAGATTCTAGGCTTAATTGGCCTGAAATTAATTGCATCACTCGCTGTAATAACATGTAGTCCAAGTTATGAGGTGTATGCGTCATCTTAGATACTGTTTTTCATTTAACTTTAACTAAAATCTTTTCCCAGCACTACTTCAAGCAACACAAAGTCTACACTTGGTCCAAGGGTTCTTCCCAAACTACCTCAGAAAGGTAAAGTCCTGGTCCAGTTGTCGGTGTAATTTTAGTTTTTAAACGTAAGATGTTAATAACATAGGTATTTCTCAACCTGGACCCTATTTTCCCTGCGTTTTTGTTACTAAGTGACTAATGGGAAAAACAAAAATGAAATTGAAATTGGTTCAGTATTGAGTGAGCGTAACCACTAAAAGTCCTAGTTTTTGCCACTGACATGTCCAGATTATTATTCTAAGTGTTTGACGACATTATGAGAAAGATCATAATGTCGTCAGTCAGTGGACAGACATTGACAGTGCGTACATGGCCCCGGTGGTGACATTGCAGCCTGTTTCTTTGCTGCCCGCTGCAGTCCTGTTGATTAATACTGGACCAATTTCAATAATTGTTGTTCCCATTAGTCACTCAGATACAAAAACATGGGAAACTAGGGTCACCATAAGTAACTGTATGCTTCACTCTCCAGTGGCATTGCGGAAGATTGACACCATACACCACCCGTCTATGGATAAGTCCAGCCAGCCTCCAGAGGTCTTCCAGAAGTCCCCGCCAGCAACCGACACTCCACAGAAGGCTCCACTGGCAGACAGGCCTCAGCTGGGAGACCTGCCCCCCAAACCGCAGCCATCTGAACTTCCTCCTAAACCTGGAGAACTTCCTCCGAAGCCACAGCTCTCTGACCTTCCTCCTAAACCTCAGCTGGGAGACCTCCCGCCCAAACCCCAGCTCAAAGACCTGCCTCCCAAGCCTCATCTCGCAGACATCCCCCCGAAACCTGGAACAGCTGAGTCCGCTCCCAGGCCGCCTCCCGGAGAGGTGCAAAGGCCTCAAACGCAACCCCCACCTCCACCTCAAACTCAGCCTCAACCTCAGACGCAGCCTCAGCCTCAGTCTCAGCCTCAGCCTCAGTCTCAGCCTCAGCCTCAAGACTCACCGTCACCTAATCAGCAAGCAAATATAGGTACTCCCACCCAACAAGCTGCTGAAGACACCAATGGGACACCAACAGGGACTGCAGAGACACCAATACCCCTCCCGAGGAAGATCAACACGGTATGAACATGCTTCTCTTTCTTCAAAGCTACTAAACTACTACTCTTTCCATATTGGTAGAGTAAATCTATGGATATATTTTTTTATGCTTCATTCAACACCCATTGTCTAAATGATAGCATTCAGCTGTGTAAAATACCACCACCACTTATTTGGTGGCATCTCAGCACACTGAACTGGCAGCTCTGGTTGTAGTTGCTGTGATAGTGGGCCAATCACACGTTACATTAAATCAAAGAATGCTTGCTGTGACTGGTTGCAAGCAAAACCATACAAATACACATTTTTTTCTAGATATGGGTACAAACAGCATGAAGGTATGGTTTGACTGGAGAAGTTCCATTAGCTCTTGGCACTGGGTCTGTTTGGGTGACACCTAAGGTACCAAGTACCAATACCCAGCACTACACATCAGTCTTTTTTCTGGGCAATTTTATAAAAGTAATTTATAAATAAATATAAATTACAGCCTGACCAACAATTTATGATTTTTGGACACTTTAGCTGCTAAATGCTAAAATAAAGTAAAAAAAAAAAAAAAAAAAAAACCTGAGAAGTTTTTGTTAACTACAGCCGCATTCCATAAAAGTATTTTTATACACTTTATGAAGGATCACATTAACTTCCCCAATGACGCAAAAACATTTTTACACTTGCTTGAGGTGGTTTTTGCCTTTGTCAAAAAAATATTGATGCTCTAAATGGGATATGGAAAAGCCTTTGCCAAATAAGTTCTGATGTAGAGAACATTGACAACTCACATGACTGGTCAGCTGTTTCTGCCGTCTGCTTTTCATTCGTGCATTAGAATCAATGCATTAATTTGCCTTTGTCTTCTCTTCGGACAGCATGAAACAAGGCCAGTACTAGCTGACGTGAAAGAACAATTACGTAAAACTTGCCCAATTGAAACAAACTCCTGAAGACCTCTCTTCATTATTTCCTTATAGATGGGTTTGATGGCAAAGGTGATTCATTTTGTGTCCGGTATGCAGCCTCTACTTCCTGTACTCCATTTACTGGGGGATTACAGCCATGTGTAAAGCTTAGACTATAACGCCAACTTCTGACCAGACTCCACCTTATGGAGCCAAATTAATTTGCTCTAAACCACTTGATTGAAAAGCATCTAACAGCATGTTCGCACTGACGCAGAAGTGCCCCAATATGTCAGTGCATATTTTATCATTTATCATAATCAGATCACTTATATCATATCTAATTTATCCTTTATATTGTTCATGATAGATTATCAGTGTGGGTTTATTGCCAGATTTGCTTGCAGAAAAAATAGTCCAGATTGCAAAACTATTACTGCAGACTGCAAGTCAGCCACAGAGATCGGTTTGGGGCCCCGGCTTGTCCTGTGTGAACAGCCCAACTGATTAACAGTGCAGCCCCACTATACCGGATTAGAAATTTGCTCCCATTCATTGTGTATCGGAATCGACTGATTTGCTGCACAAAGCACGCTGGAATAACTGCGATGCGGACCAAGCTGGCGGTGCAACAAAAGGGCGCCACGATTTAAAAAGCTGAAACCGGCAGGGCTGGGCGGACGGGGCCAGTGGGGCTGCACTGTAACATGGGCGCTGAAAGGAAGCAATCAGTGCACCAGTGTGAACCTGGCGTGATTTGCTTTTCTTTTTTGCGAGACTTGAGAAGTTTGCTTAAAATGAGCTTGACTATTGAATAGAAATAAGACTTATGATAACAGTTTTGTTATTTACATGTCCAGGGGAAAAGCAAAGCCCGACGGGTGAAGACGATCTATGACTGCCAGGCTGACAATGACGACGAACTGACTTTTGTTGAAGGAGAAGTGATTATAGTTACAGGAGAAGAGGACCAGGAGTGGTGGGTGAGTCCAGCTTCAATACTACTCCATGTTCCTCCACTTTCTTTCTAGCACTTCACAGTCCTCTTCGAACCGTCTCAAGGGAACAAAACCAAACACTGAATACTTTCTTACTGTTTTTCACACATGCTCTCTTTATACTTCCAGATCGGGCACATTGAAGGAGATCCGGACAGAAAAGGGGTGTTCCCCATGTCTTTTGTGCACATCCTGAGTGACTGACAGCCAGAGAGACTTGCACTACACCTCTCCCTAAATTGGGAGGTCCTGTAAATAGCTATCATAACACCTCTTGTCACACGACAAGTGTCCTAAAGAAAAAAAAACAACAAATCAACAACGAAGAAGAAACCCAAGAAGGCTCATCTAGCCATGGATGCCTCATCCATGCTGTACAAAGAATGTGTGTATTCTTCCTTTACCAGTATTATCTTAACCCTATAGCATGGCTCAGACGAAGCCACTCTCAAACCCTAGCACTTACCTAAAGTCTATGTTTATGCTGTTACTGTGTATATATGTATGTAAATATATATATTTGTGTGTGAGTGTATATACATGTTTTATTGTACAAAACATGTACCATTGCTCTCTCTACCTGTCAGATTAAGCATCAGGGCGGTAGACTTTGAATTTTATCTGTATTGATTTTACTGGCCCTCATGAAATTATCAGCTTATATTTCTGGAAAAAGGACAAACATGAAAAGGAATGTGAAATAGGTCATGTCACTCTTTGTGTCTTGCATCCCTGTTTACCACCATAATTGACTGAAGAGGCTGGAGTCTCCCACTGATCTTCCCCCGAGCTGAAAACATTAAATGTACTCCTTGTTCTTGCTTGCTTTGTGTGTACACGTATTATGGTTGTTTTACAGTATAGAAACCTGCTGCTACTGTGTGGTGGAATATCAAAGCCTGTGGTTCACTGTAGGTCACTAATTTACTCCTTGTTACACTGTTCACTGTGTGTATGCTCTGTGTGTGAACTCGACGCCATCTCCACAGTCCTTTGACCTTTTCTGTGCATGGTGTAACAATGACTGGAATTGAGTGGAGTGCTGCGTTCAAGGACGCTCACCTCAGGGTTTGAAGAGCCACTATTAAGCAGGACTACACAAAAAGAGGTATCCTGTTGTTAAAGCCACTATTAATGACAAGTGCGGGAAACTCAAGAGGACATCTTAGCAATAACTTGATTTTCTGACAGGCTAGAAATTTCAACCTGTGTTCACAATTCAGTGTCTTGTTTAAAAAAACAAAAACAAAAAAAAAAACCTCATGAGCTTGAAATTTTTAAGTTTGAGTCATGTAATATCATTCCATGTTACTGGATCCGATGCGTTTCCAGGTTTGCCTGTGAAGCAGAGATGTCTTTTAGAAGCACGGTGGACTTTGTAAAAGGCCGGAGAGCCGATGTATTTTCACCCAGTCCTCACTGACTTGCAGTTTTACCCATGTTAAGGAACAAACCCATCAACCCATTGTATCATTAAAAGTGCTGTACTTCAACTCCGAGCCTGCTCTTTTGCTTTATAGCCATTATTCCATGTGGTATAAAGATCTGTTTGTGCCTCCCTTTGGAATTCAGTCTCTGGTATGAGAGGCAAAGTGCATTTTTAAGCAGCTTATTGAAGTTACAGTTGGACTCAAGAGAAAGACATGGTAGATGTTTTGGGAAATATGCTTATTTGCATTCTAGAGAGAAAATCAATACCACTCTTATATCTGTCTGTTCAATGCAACCAAGGTCATGCAATGGTGGATTGTAGTTGAGTACAATTTTGAGGCACAGTTTTATGCCGCTTTACATTCTATACTTCATTATAGATATATAACTTTTTCTTCTTTTTTTTTTTTTACTTCTAGTACGTATTGCAGCTGCCCTTCCAAAGTCTGTACTGTTGCATGGAGTATGCATACAGTTGGGACAAACATTAAATTTATCGTTATAGACTACCCAAAAGTGAGTAACCTCAAACAATTATAACAGGAAGTACTGCTTATTATTACATCAGTTGTCATTTTGTTGCCATTACTTGCAGGTCATTTACTTATCAGGTGGTGTTTCTCAAAGTCAAGGATCCTTCATTGGTAGGACGAGTCCTTCCAAGGAAGGATCTACAGAGACAAGGCAAGAGTCTGTCCTAACATTCGATGAACTCACACGCGTGCCCCCAGGTGAGCGTCATTAACCCTCCGGGGACAGAGGGGGTTCAAGGGAACTGTGATAATTAATGTCGTACTATTTGAACAAATGTAAGCAGTATTTTCAGAGTCGTGTGACTTTAAGTGAGAATATAGCCTATTTCTAGATTATGCTTAAAAACAAAACAAAATAACAGGTAGGCTAGATTAAACCCTTGTAAAAAGTAGTTTTAGATTTCTGCTACCATGTGTAAAAAACAAAACAAAACATGACCTTACCCACTTAGCACTCCATCCCTGCTGTGACTGATGAATTCAAAAACTGGTTTTATCTAAATCACATTTAAAAAATCTCATTTGGCAGTGGACACATTGGAAAATGCAGTTTCTGTCAATATTTTTTTCATGCTTTTATAATAAACACTCCTGCAGATATTATCCCAAATAAATGACATGTATCTAAATCCTGCCAAGCTGTCACTGAAGCAGCCCCACCTTCACTTCCAGCAAATTGTACACAAAGAATCGTGGGTACTTTCTATCAGCTGAGGATACACACATGCAACCCTGAAAACTGTCTTAAGGGTTCAGTCCCCAGTAGAAATTTGAAGGATCCTTGACACTGGAACGGTCCTAAGGTGGGACTTCATGACATCCTTATAATTCAGCCATTTAAGGATCTGCCCTTGACTTTAACACCCAGGGAGTCATTTCATACTATGGTGTTTCAACACCATGTAGCCTGTGGAAGTTTTAATACTTTTGCCACTGTATGCATTTAATTCAGCTAAGGCCAAAGCCAGCAGCCATTAGCTTAGCACAAAGCTCTGACCAGTTGTAATAAAGATGAGTAAAAGCTCACCAACATGTTTGTTTTAATCCGTAACAGACCATAGTGTAAATTTTTTTTTTTTTTAAAGATATTTTTCGGGCATTTTTAAGCCTTTAATTGATAGGACAGACAAGTGTGAAAGGGGGAGCAAATGGCCACAGGCTGGATACGAATCCGGGCCGCTGCGGCAACAGCCTTGTACATGGGGCGCCTGCTCTACCACCAAGCCACCGACACCCCCATAGTGTAAAAGTTGTGTGAGGACTTACTGAAGTCTCTGCTGGTTGCTTGGCAGCTGCTCAGATTTGCCATTTACCTAGCAGCAGCTTTACATTTAACCCTACAGGTATGAGTGGCACACTTTTGTATTTCCAGAAATAGCTAACTGTTCCTATAAGGAGGAAAAACCATGGTAAAGGCTGACTACTGTAGTTTCAAATTCTTTTACACACCTTACTGTGCAAAAAAGACAAAGTATTTGTTTCTACATTAACAGTAAAGAACATTAAAGACAAAAGTTCATCTCCAAATAATTCTTTATTTTGTTGTGTCAACAATTCACATAAACCAAAGTATACCATCCAACTCTACAACTTCTTTTGGATTTAACATTAACACAGGAATACATCACTTTTAAGACAACATAAATACTTTGTGTCACAACACAAATTGCATTTTACGAAATAAAACTGTTCACCAAAGCATCCATACCAGAATGTACTGGTAACCAAAAACAAATTATTTACACACTTGGGCTTTGTGGAGAGGTTTTGACCCTTTGTCCTTCTCCACTGACTTGATGACGCCCACAGCGACTGTCTGCTTCAGGTCTCTTGCTGCAAAGCGACCTGAGGAGAAAAACAATGAGTTGTTTAACACTGCGGAACATGGGTGACATTTATTTTACATTAAGACTGAAGTGGATTTATGTACCTAAGGGAGGGTATGTGAAGAAGCTCTCCACACACATGGGCTTGATGGGAACCAGTTTGACTGTAGCAGCGTCTCCAGACATCAGTATCTGCGGGTGGTCCTCCACTTTGTTTCCCGTGCGCCGGTCAAGCTTCTCCTTCAGCTCGGCAAAGCGACAGGTCACATGGGTGGTGTGGCAGTCCAGGACAGGAGAGTAGCCTGTTTTTATCTTCCCAGGATGGTTCAAGACGATCACCTGAGGACAGAAACAAAATGTCAGCACAGGGAGGGCCACTACACATTAAGTAAAGATTTTAACACCATTGAACCCACCTGAGCTTCAAAGCTGCTGACATCTGATGGAGGATCCTGCTGAGCGTTGCCAGCCACATCCCCACGCCGCAGGTTCTTGACAGCCACGTTCTTAATGTTGAAGCCAACATTGTGTCCTGGCAGAGCGGCCTGCAGCCCCTGGTGGTGCATCTCAATGGACTTCACCTCAGCGGTGATCTTGGCGGGGGAGAACAGGAGGGTCATGCCAGGTTTGAGGACGCCAGTTTCAATCTTACCTACTGGCACAGTCCCAACTCCTAAGAGGATGAAAAAAAAGAGCATTTTTAAGTCAACTCCAGGTGTTAAAATTAAAGTTTAAAGCCATTTTATCAGCCAACAAACATGGTGACATTGCTTTTCTTCCCCTACTCTGCTCCCTCTGCTGCACCTGCATCTCATTGTCTTAATGGAGCTCGTCAATTAAGCTCACAAGCTTGGAAACAGAGTCAAGGCAACTTAAAAATTACATTAAAATTAAGGTTGAGCATTTCTAACCCCCAATTTTGTAGACATCTTGCAGAGGTAATCGAAGGGGCTTGTTGATGGTGCGCACTGGTGGTTGAATGGAGTCCAGGACCTCTAGAAGAGTTTTCCCACTTGCACTCCCCTCCTTTCGTCTGGATTTCCAGCCTTGGAACCAGGGCATCTGTGGAGACATTACTTTAGTTCAATGTGTTGCATGTCCTTTGCAGATATTCTAAATTTAAAACCATAGTTACCTTCTGAGTTGCAGTGATCATGTTCTCCCCAGTCCAGCCAGAGATGGGAACAAAAGGCACAGTCGTGGGGTCGTAGCCAATCTTCTTGAGGAAGCCGCTCACGCCTCGCACCACTTCGTCAAAGCGTTTCTGGCTGTAAGGCGGTTCAGTCAGATCCATCTTGTTCACACAGACGATGATCTGCTTGACACCTAGAGTGTAGGCCAGCAGGGCGTGCTCTCTGGTCTGACCACTTCTAGACACACCGGCCTCATATTCTCCTTTAGCTGCAGAGACCACCAGGAGGGCGACATCAGCCTGAAATTACATTTATGGTATAGGTATAAAAAAACAAAAACACTTAAGTATACAATTAATATGCACTTTATGCTGCTTACCTGTGAAGTCCCTGTTATCATATTTTTGATGAAGTCACGGTGGCCAGGAGCATCAATTATTGTCATGGTGTATTTTTGAGTGTTGAATTTCAGCAGAGATATGTCAATGGTGATTCCTCGCTCCCGTTCAGCTTTCAGCTTGTCCAGCACCCAGGCAAATTTGAAGGAACTCTTCCCCATCTGCCAGAGAACATAAAACAAATCTTGTAACATGTTTTAAACAGTTTGAAGCAGCAGCTTTCTCCCTTCCTCACCTGTGCTGCAGCTTTCTCAAACTTCTCCAGTCTCCTCTGGTCGATGCCCCCACACTTGTAGAGGAGGTGGCCAGTGGTGGTCGACTTGCCGCTGTCGACGTGACCGATAATCACCACATTAACATGAGTCTTCTCTTTTCCCATGGTTGAAGGTGGGTTTGCAAACCAAACAATTTGACTGTAGGCTTCTGAGATGAAATGACCACGTTCACGCTTCCAGGTTCTTCTGTAAAATGAATGTGGCCAGCCTCTAAGGCCTGACTTTATAAGCTCCACCTGGCCTCACAAGACTCTTGATTAAACACAGGAGTGCTGCTCAATTAAGCTTAATTGGTGGATGATGCCTGTGTGGATGCTGTTCAGTATCAAAGTAGCTTGAACACCAAAAAAATAAAATGCTGGAAAGCTAAAAAATGCTTGCAATTTGTTTTTGTGTGTGTACTGCAATGAGAAAGATTAGATTATTGTTTTATGTGAACTACAGTGAGAAGGATTAAATTATCTTTCATCATTGCAGCAACAGGCAGGTACAGTCCTTCAAAGCTCACCACTACGGATCAGTTAATGATCTCAGAGTACAACCAGGTGTGTCATTCAGAGGTGGCCGACTTTGAAGAGTCTAATAAGTAACCTCTGCCTATGTATCAAAGGAACTATGACGCATTACAGCACTAAACTACTACAGGGAAATATTAAAGAGACTGCTGACTGTAGAGGTTCAAATGTGTGCTCGTGCATATAAAATAAGAAAATGAGGAGCTTAATAAAGATAAATCTGCCATCACAGATGCAAACAGACAAAAACTACAGTCTCTACAGAGGTGAAGGCCCTCTGATAAATGTCTCATTTCATCTTCTACAACTCCAAATTAAAATTACAAACATATGTTTGCATATAAACTTTGAATCCTTCTTTCGGTGAACAATTATGGGTCAGTTCAAAGAGACAACAGATTTGATTTCTTTTTCACCCTGCATTTTTGTGTTTTTTTTTTTTTTTATTTAGTTCCTATCATGCTTTTAATTAGACTATATTGAATTTAACCAAAAACAATTCTCTGCAACACTGTAATTTTTTTCATCAGTAATATTTTATTGAACTTTTTTGCTTTTGCATAAACATAAACAGTGTCACCGAGTGTTAATAAATCAAATATATGCACATAAACATGAGGGGGAAAAAAACAGAATAACAAAATAAAATAATAATAATATAAAAATACATAAGCAAATCTTTAAAAAAAAAAAAAAAAAAAAAAAAAAAAAAAAATATATATATATATATATATATATATATATATACACACACACACACACATTCCTACATAAATATGCAATACAATCTTCTCTGATTTCCAAACAAGCTCTGAGACACTCAGAAGGTGTGCAACGGATCACCATGCACATGGCGTCTGATTCACTACAAGATACATCCACACCAACTTCTCCACTTCGCCACATATTTCTCCGTCCTGTCCTCACAACTGAAAGAGATTTGTTCATATGATACAACTTTTGCCAACTCTGTGAACCATTCCTTAAAAGAAGGTTCACCTGGTTCCTCCAGTGTGTCATTATAATTTGCTTTCCCACCACTATACTGGTCTGAGATAAGCCCTTGGCTCCACTGTGAGATGTCCTTTGTGGGTCACTGAGAACATACAGCCTCGGGCAGTACTTGAAGTTAGTCCGGGTAAAGTTTTTTTATACATTCATGAACCTTTATCCAGTGGTTCTCAAACATGGGACGTTCCCAGAGTAGTTGAAGACGTGTCCCTTCAGAACAGCAGAACTGGAGCTGAAGCTTAAACAGTCTGGAGGGGGTCATTTATTGTTTAGCCCTGTTATCGTTCCATCTACCAATGACAATAATCAGTGGTGGAAGTATTCAGATCCTTTATAGAAGTAAAAGTAGCAATACCAGACTGTAAAAATATTCTGTTACAAGTAAAAGTACTGCAGTGGAAATAGTAACTTTAAGTACATTTTGTTGATACTGCTTATTATAATCAATATTATCAGCAAAATGTACTTAATGTCTCAAAAGTAAAAGTTCTCAAAATGCTAAAAAAAAAAAAAAAAAAGCAGTTTGTCTGGGCTGATTTTAACAGTTTCGTATATTGTTGAGTAGTTTAATTTATTTTATGCACAAAAGCAAATAATCTAAAACAGTTTCATTTTTATTATTGTTTTATAAGTTCATCAGTGGTGAAAAAGCATTAAGATCTTTTAATTAAAGGTCCAGTGTGAAGGATTTAGTGACATCTGGTGGACAGGTTGTGGAACTGAAACTTCTCCCGTGTGCCGAGCATGCAGGAGAACTACGGTGGCTGATGTGACAATGCAAAAACACAACAACATGACAACACAAAAACATGAAAATGCTTTCGCTAGTTAAAATCATAGAGTCATAAAATTGTCACTAATTTATTGTGCAAACCTTTGATGGAAACATGATTATGATGCACTACTTCTCTAAAATCTAATATGTTCATATCTTGTGTCAAGCCAAACCTAACACTTAGCCTTGCCCTCTTAACCCAACCTTTACTAATCCTGACTAGCATTTCTTTCAACCTCAACTATTTTTTTCAAACATTTGTTAACCCAATTAAATGTATTTAATGAATTTTGGATTTAAGGATTTTTTTTTTTTTTTTTTTTACATCTCAGTTAAATGTGTTAAGTGAAATTTGGTGGGGCAGAATTAAGGGAGGATGTGCGAGGGAGGGGGTTGTTGTGGCAGAGAGAAAAGACAGCTGCATATTGTATGAATTGGACGGACGTCAGAACTTAAGTTCAACAGAAATGTACATGTAGTCTTAATTTATTGGAATGAACAGAAAAATAAAAATGGGCATGTTAAATTATATCAAAGTATGAAATACATTGTGCAATAGATATGCTTACACAAGCCTATATTAGTGATAAGATGTCCTGTCCCAATCACCCTTAATTCAACCTACTTAGTAAATGTAAGTAAGTTAATGTAGGCTAGTGAGTTACATTAAAACAACACCAGTAATACCCTGACAGTGATAAACCCTCATATTAAAGAATTACATATATCCAAATTGATCCCAAAAGTGACTCAGGGGTCAAAGTGCAGGGTCAGACGGCTCATTAGCGCCCTCTAGAGCTTATTTGAGGTTTAATTTAGCGTTTTGTTCAAAGATACGTCGGTAGAGTGAATGAATAGCGGACAGCCGGTTCTACCTGACCGGTTTCCAAAGGTGAGGAGAGCTAATTAAGGCCACGGCGAGACCACAGGGTGACACATATTAATAGGCTGGGTCAGTTGTAATCCGGTGGAAATCACTGTTAAAACAGGCCAGCGGGTCTGCGCTGACCGGGCGGGTGTATGTACAGTTAGGGGAGGAAGGTGTGCAGCTTTCTCCTCCGCGCTCAGAGGTGCAACAAACCGAGCTCCCCTCTCGTTTGACGGCCACAATGACGCTCAATAACTAACCCGGAAACAGCAACAGCAAATCGCTTTTCTTCTTCTTTCAGCCCGTACCGCTGCTTCTCTAGCGTGGTGTCCAGACGTCGACTCCAGTGTTTTCTCTACGAGCATCAAGGTAAAAACTGAATTAATTACCACTTTATCTCGCCTTTTTCTGCCTCCTAAACTAACCGCTTTCACCGTCCACCGGTTGCCATTCAGCCCGGCTTGTTTTAAGTGTTAAATTTTGTTCCTCGGAGGCAAAAATTAATGATGAATCATTAACGTGTGCGGCGAAAATTAACCCCACGTATCGTGAAGTTACTGTGAAATTCAAACAGTGGGGAATATGAGCTTGTGTTTTTAATTTACACTCTTTAAGCCCCGTTAACTTCCCCTTTTCAGAACAACGGTCTCAAGGTAGACGTTAGGCGACACCGCTAGCTTGGTTCTTCCTTTATTTGGCCACAGGCAGTGAATGTTACATGCTTGACCCATATATTACCAGGTTTATCACATGTGTTTGGCCTCGTCTACATTGTGGAGACAGTTAATGTGCTCAGTTATCAACTAACCGTATGGCTCGGATTAAGACTGCTCGCTTGCAGGCAGTAAGTGATGCATCATTAAAGCTGCATTAAAGGAAATGCACACACTGACAGCTGGTTAGAGCTGGTTTGTCTTTGATGATTTACATGTTCATCAATGCATCATTGGAAAAATTGTCACAGGTTTCCAAACTGTGGTGTTGGCAGTGGTGGAAGAAGTGCCATCAGGTCTTTTATTTAAGTAAAAGTAGAAATACTCTTGAAAAAATACTCCTGAAGTCCTGAATTCAACTTCATGCATGAGAAAAAGTACAGAAGTTTTATCAGGACATTTACTTAAGCAAAAATAGCAATGCTGTATTATAGAAATACTCCTGAAGTCCTAAATTCAGAATCTTGCATGACTTAGCAAAATATAACACTATTATATTATAGGATTATAATGATTATGAGTGATGCACAAAGATTGTTTTAAGAACTGTTTTATATACTGTTGGATAGTTTAATTCACTATATAATAACACATCGGGTTACATATACTCATGTTAGATTGATAGATTAAAATCTCAAGCAGCAAAATAGCTAGTAACAACAGTTGTCAAACAAATACAGAGGTGGGAAAAGTGCAATATTTCCTTTTGAAATGTTGCATAAAATTGCATGAAATTTAAATGCTAAAGAAAATGTGCTTCAGATTTGTGCTTAACTACAGTGTTCTGGGAGCTTCCCAGAGTCCACAGATACAGATAAACCTGTCACTGTTATTTCATTTGAAAGTATTTCACCAAGTGGAGTTGGTCGCTTTAAAGTTTTCTCTTTGCATCGGTTTTCTGCATAACTCGGCTCTAGCATGATGGAAGTATATGTCGTTTCCTTTCCGCCCAGTCTCTGCAAAGGTCTTGAAAGTGGAAGTGAAACGTCCCAGAAAGCCGGATTTGATGGCGCGTTGGGCAAGTTAAACTCTGTTGTGGTTGTGATGCAACGTCTTTTGTCTCAGAACTCTCACGGTCTCTGCTTGTGCAAATTGGGCCAGTTTCACTGCACTCAGGCTAGTTAGACATGAGTATGGAGACTCATACAAGAGTTTAAAGATATGTTACCTCCTCATGTAACAAAAAATAAACAAGCTTTACAGGCATGTCTGTAAGTGTATGGTTTTGTGGAGAAAATACTGCAGGTGCTCTGCTATAAATGATGTGCTGCATTTATTTGTGTAAGGAAAGATGGGTTTACTGCCAGCCAGTGTAAAAAGGTCTCCGTCTGTCATGGCAAACCCAGTTTTGCTGTGTGAAATGACATGCCTCCAGGTTATTTGCCTTGTCCTCTTTTGCAGTTTGTCCTCCTTATATCTGCCACTGCACATTTTGCAAGAAGGATGTGTCACCTTGCTCCATATTCTTTAACAGATGGACCCAAATGTATGCTCTCATAGTTTGAGTCAGTGTAGATGTGTAAATGTGGGCTGGAAAAGACATGACAATACCTGACTTGTGCCACAGTTGTACGACTTTTTAGACATGGTACAACTTGTTGTGCCATGTCTCATACTCTGTCTGCAGTGGTGTGAACAGATAGACGGAGTGATTATCAAGGAGTTCAAAGCTCAGTTATCGCAGGGCTGATTCTTCCTTATTTTGCTTGTAAAAGTTGCAGCAGCAGTTACAAAGATTGCAAAAGTGAGGGGACCACTTGCAACAAGAAAGTGAGATCTGGTGTTAGGTAACCAAGTGGAGCTTTTTCTCACAACCTTGGCATGTGGCACAAGCGTGAAATGAGAATAGGCTCATTTGGCACAATATAGTCCCTCATAAACCCCGGTTTAATTCAGGTAGAGGCATGCAGGTGCACTAAGTCATGAACCATTCTGAGACACGTATTGGATAATGCAGCAATATTATTATTATACAAAGCAAACAGTAGCAGCTCTCCCAAATAGGATTTAGCTTTTAAATGTTACTGTTTAGTCAAAATCTGGCTGTAATCTGGTGATACAGTTTTTGACTCTCAGTCTTTGTCTATGTAAGGACACTGTTGACATTAGATAAGACTTTTGTCAGTGCTTTACATCAGTGTTTGCATTATGGGCGCTTGAATAACAATAGGGGCAGAGATGTGTCAAGTATGATTAAAATAGTCTCTCATTGTGCTAACGTAATGAACTCTGTTAACCCCTGAGGAAGCCCGTGTGAGAGGATTTTCCACATACTTTCTGAAGCAAATGTATTTTCTAGTTCGGACAACTGTACATACTGTAGCTGGGGTGATAACACAAGGGCAGAGTCAGTGTAATGGTTGTTAATTTGAATTATTAATCATTTTTCCAGGAGTCCTCCCAAGGACCTTCAGGGCAGAGCAGCTCAGACAAACTGATCTATATTTTATCATTTTAGAGGAAATATTTTGTTTATTATTCTGTAAACTGTCTACACATTAAAGAAGAAAACAGTGGTGAGATTAAGATCTGTTATTGCAATACATTTTTTGGATATTATGTTATTAGGAATAAATTGTTGGCTTCACTGGAATGCCACAAAGTCGCCAAAGGGTCCAGACCCCTTTGAACACACCCAGTGTCACTGAGCTGCCGGCTGCAGGTTGGGTTACTGCAGTTATTCTTGGTATGAGCTTCACTGTCGACTCCTGCTGACAGTCAGACTATTTATTGTATTTCCGGCTGCAAGTGGATCCACTCATGCTAAACGTCTCGTCTAGTTGACTCATTGTTGCAACAGTTAATGTACCATTGTGTGGTTGTGCTGTATTGTTGTGACATTTCTGGCAGCAGACGTGCGTTTGTTTACTATACAGTGACTGAAAGACTTAAATACTTTTCATACTATCAGCTGCATGTCGCCTTTTATCTTAAAATGGAAAAGTATTCGCCATAGTGAGAGTGTATGAACCACTTACAGTAACTTCCTCTTTTTATTTAGTGGTTACGTAGGCTGTTTTTGTTTTTGTGATCTATGGTGGGAGGATACAGAAGCATGAGCACTTGTGCAATGTAGTAAAATGCAATCACCAGCAGCTTCAGAAAACAACCACAGGCTTAAACCAACACCTCTCTGAGACAGTCGCCACCACAACTATATTTGATTTAGAAATCTGTTTGAATCATATTGTTAGTGTTAACATTATTGTGTCTACCCCGCCTGTATTCCACACACTACAGGCAGCTATAGACTGTATAAAATAATGGGCGAAGCCACAGTGACATCACTCGTTGGTATGTGGACTCCCATCTTGAAGCCTTGAGTTTGGCATTTTGGCCGTCACCATCTTCCTTTTTAAAGTGACCATATGTTGGAGAGAGGGTGGGGCTAACCCTAACGCTAGCTTTTAGTTTAGTTTGCATGATGCATTTACAGCTATAGTTTAGGGAGCAGTGTGTAAGATTCAGGGGGATTTAGTGGCATCTAGTGGTGAGGGTTGCAGATTGCAACTAGCTGAAAAATCTCCAGGTTAGAATTCTTTCAGTGTTTATTGTTCAGGGGATTTTTACCAGAAGCCAAATTATCCACAGAGCCCTCTTCAAACAAACAAATGGACCAGGTGATTTAAACAGGTAAAAACACAGAATAACCCAGTTTCACAGTACAAATCAGTGTTTCTCTTACGCTGTCCTGCATGTCGCAGATGGTCCGCTAACCCAGCACCTGCTAATGTGTGCTCACCTTTTTCTTGATCCAGATGTTTTGCAGGTTTTTACTGGGAGGCAAATTATCCACAAAGGTCTCTTCCTCTCCAAAACAAATAGACCCGAGGAGTTAAACTGGTAAAAACACTGAATAAAGCAGTTTCACGTTACACATCAGTGTTTGTCTGATGCTCTGATTGTTTTTCTCTGCTAACTTAAGATCCAGACATTCAGGAGATTTTAACAGGGAGCCGAATTATTTCAAGAGGCCTCCTCCTCTCCAAAACAAACAGACCTGGTGATTGATGAATTTAAACTGGTAAAAATACTTTGTAAAGAAGTTTTACATTAAAAAATCAGTGTTTTTTCCAACACTACTCATCACGGAGGGACTACTTACCAAAGTAGCCAACGCAATAGCGTAAATGGCCCTATTTAGAGCCAGTATTGGTTTTTCTGTTCTGGGCTACTGCAGAAACGTGGCGCTGCAGCATGGTGATCTCTGTGGGCGAGGACCTGCTTCCTGAGTTGATATAAATTGCTCATTCTAAGGTAATGAAAACACAACCATTCTTATTTTCAGGTGATTATAAACTTAAGAAAACATTCTTATTCTGTGATTATCTGCCAATATATCCCCGTAAATCCTACACACTGGACCTTCAACTGTGATAACAGCAGGCTTGAGACCATTATATATAAAAAATGTACATTGAACTCCTTTTGGAACAACCAAATGCTGAACTTTTTTAGGCGACCAAAACAATACAGTTAACTCTGAATCTGGGATCACGGCATGGCAACGTCACACAACCAGTGTAGTCACCATGGTAGCAGCTTGTTGTCAGATCGCACCCGCCTGTTAGTCAAAGTAGTCACGCCCTTAATTATGCATAACTGTAAGCCTTAATAATATTTTTAACAGTTGAGTTATATAAAACTTCACCCTCGTACAGTTGTCATGAAAGGAGAAATTAGCTTTAGAAACCAGAACTTCTTTTTTGTACCAGGCTGTAAATGTTTATTTCTGCTGTAAAGTTGCATTTTAACATGGCGGTCTATGAGGATATACTCGGTCTTGGAGCCAGCCTCAAGTGGCCATTAGAGGAACTGCAGTTTTTGGCACTTCTGCGTTGGCTTCATTTTTCAGCCCTGGAGGTTTCCACTTGCAGGCAGCATTGCGAGGTCAGGTGCTGCTGTCTGAGCTTCATGCAGAGTGGAGCTGAATTGACCCCTTTCTGTGACATAATACTGTTTGTTCAATTATTTGGATTAACTTCCTCTAACTGATTATGCCTGTTCAGCATTCTGCTCTAACACCATTATCATGACACGGCTTAATGCTGGAGAGTTAGCGACTTCAGCATCATTTAATTCATACAGTGCTTTCTATTGTTGGTTTTAGAGGCACTTCACTAACAATTACAGTACTTTGTTTGGTGTTTTGGAATTGTTCTATCTGACAATTAATACATCCACACATCTGTGCTATAGGAGTAATCTCATTCGCCTCTTGAGTACACATACTCCCCCTTCCATTGCTATTGCATGTCTGCTCTTGTCCATAAGCAGATCATGAAATGATGACATGTATGAGTCAGTCAGTAGGAAAGGCTGACTGTGCCCCCCTTTTTAAAGTAGGTCTGCGTGTTTCTGCACACAGCTGAATTATTGGAGAGCTGATATCATACACGATGTCACCGTCTACTTTAAAAGTTGAGAAATGACTGCATGCTTTTATTAACCTTATGAAGAGCCCCTGCTGCTCTGAGATTCATTTAATAGTTTGTTGATTAACACATGCCGACTGTTTTGCTGTTAAACAAGCAGAGAAAGATGGTCTGTAGCAGCCGAGGTCCTAGCTGTGGTGGGTTTGTGTTTGCAGCCTTTGGCGGTGGCGAGTAATGTACTTTTGATGTGTGTCTCTGATGTGTATGAGTCAGTATGTGTGCCAGTTTCTGATCTGCAGCGCTGGCTGTGCTGGTAGGCTCGAGCATTCCTCTCAACTTTCTCACTTCCGTCCTGTGATGTTGGCTTATCTGAAGCCCTGAGCTCGAATATAATGAGAAGAGAGAGCAATCTCTGTTTTTGTCCTGCAGGCAGTCCATCCAAAGGACTCTAGCAGGATGCTTTCATTTGTTGCTCACCGTATGCAGCAGCAGCATCTTCAGAGTAAATGTGATACAAAAGCAAAGTGGACTTTGCATAGATGATCTCAACATGACGTTTTGAATAACCCACTCAAAAGGAAATAAAGCTCTGTGTGCCCCTACCCCCACACATGCACAGAAAAACCCCTCAGGCTCAGATCTGAGAAAATCTACAGAGAAAACATCGGAGATCAGGATCTGTTGATTTTCTCTTTTGACTGCAGTTAAATAATTTTTCAATTGTCCTGCTGTCTTACAAAAATACAATAATATGATGACGATTTTATTATGTCAAACCAGGCAGGCATGAGATCCTCATGTGGCCGCCTACACGTCAGTGGACACACAGAGCAGGGGTGTTGCCACAGATGGCAGATCAGCATGTTAGAAATTCAGCTTTTGCATGAAACTGTTGCCGTGCCTGCTGCCCCCGCACCAAACCTCCACCCTCACATGGTGATAAGACTGTCAGACAAACCTGTCCTACTTTTTACCCCAACTGCCTGTGCATTAATTAAACTGTCTAGATTTAGGAAAGGATGGATGAAAAAATGTCAAAAGACTACTTATTTTTAGCTCCATATTTAATAATATGTATCATAGTGATGCATGTTGTTCTGTTTTATCATGAGAACATTGCTCTTATAGTCAAAGCTGCAGAAACCTGGACCAAAGGAGGAGAACTTCCTACTAATAGCCAAAAATTTTCATTTTATATTGTTTATACAGCACACAGGGCTCTTTATATGGGGTTTTATTTTGCAGAAGAAAATGAGAAGCAATTTCAATGTTGATATAGAAATAAAGATTGCATTATTTAAGATATTTGCATGGTAATTGCATTACATGGTGTAAACCAGTTTTGACTCTAGCTGAGATGCACGAGCCCTCAGCAAGTCATCTGTTGTGACATTTTGGTTAGGGAATCTCCCGGTCCATGTAACTGATCTGTGGAGGTTTCTCCTAATGAAATGATTTTCCACAGAGGCTCGGCCGTGCTCTGTGGGCTTCAGAGACTCAGTCGATAATATCCCTCCTCAGCCCCTCAGCTCTGGCTCACCAATAGAGACAGGGGAATATAAGTTGTCATGGCAACTTATATTGGAAGTTTTACTCAGTGGTACTGATATACTTCAACGACCTGTTGAATTTAGGCTGTATCCCAGTGTCACTTGCTTCAGTTTGGTTTCCTTTAAAAAAAAGTAGTTGATCTACTAACTGTGTAGCCTACATTAAAGGTCCAGTGTGTAGGATTAGGGGAATATATTGGCAGAAATGGAATATATATGTATGTATAATCACCTGAACGTAAGATTTTCTTACGTGTTTTCTTTACTCTGTATATGGAGCGGGCATGCTGAACAGTGTCGGAAAAATACTGATTTGCAACATGAAACTGCTTTATTCTGTGTTTTTACCTGTTTTCATCACCTTGTCTGTTTGCTTCGGAGAGGAAGACACCTCTGTGGATAATTAGGCTTACAGTAAAAACCTCCTGAACAATGAACACTGAAGGAATCCTAACTGGGAGAAGTTTCAGCTGGTTGCAGTCTGCAGTTCCCACCGCTAGATATCACTAAGTCCTACTAACTATTCCTTTTAAGAGTAAGACTAGATTTCAGTTTCCAGTATCTGGTAAGGCTGTGTGATACCATACGTATAGATATGTTTATTTACTGGATTTTTTGCTGCTGATGTTTGCAGACTCATTAGTTGTACTTAAATACGTATTTTTTATACTTTAATGTTGCTTGTATTTTGAAGTGATAGTGGCTGGGTTCTTATTGTTGAATATTTATTATCCCTTACATTCATGCCTTTTTCTATTTTTTGTAAATACTTGTGAAGATTTAATAAGAAGCACCATTTGAGGATGATGCTTTTGCAATTTTGTCAGGCTTGCATGATGACAATAATGTTCTAGAAATCTTAAAAATCATGAAACAGGGGTTGTGATTCAATGTATTGTGATAAATAGTGATACTGTAAGCAAGGTGAAATATTTGCCCAGTCGTCAGAGGAGAATTTTGGTGTTGTATGTTTTTGTAGTCCACAAATATGTTACATTTGTGCCTTTCCTAAGTATCTTACCAGTGTTTCTAAAGTGATGTATTCTGATTAAATGTTTATGAGCAGATGTCATCAGGGAGATGGTGGATAATGTGACGCCTAGGTGAGATGCCTGCCAAGCTGCAGATCACTGTGTGACACCAACAAACAAACTGGTGGCCTTGTAGCAACCCGCCTGTGATTCAAGGG
Organism: Epinephelus moara; assembly: GCF_006386435.1. Classification (NCBI taxonomy): domain Eukaryota; kingdom Metazoa; phylum Chordata; class Actinopteri; order Perciformes; family Serranidae; genus Epinephelus; species Epinephelus moara. The sequence goes on from NC_065516.1 coordinate 15,458,753, forward strand.
TTTCAAGCAGCTTTTTAGCTGCCTAATGTGGGTATTTTTTAGCAACTCGACACAGTAAGCATTTTTTTTTTACTGAGATATTGCAGTGTTTCCTGCCAGGATAGTCACACGAAAAGCGTTTATTTTTATTAACGGTTTCTCCAGCCGTGATTGTGCCACCAAAATCTGGTATTTTATACCAAATCGTTGTCTTTTCCTAACCTATGCTATCCTATTGTCAGTGTTGTGCATCCCTAAAGATGTTCTGAACTGAACTCATCTGCCAATTGAAGTACACCCAGTTTAGACTAATCCAAAATACAACAGTCTTGCAATAAACTTACCTTGACCTTTTTGTAGATGGTAATTCGTGGTGCTGTTTAACTGGTGTTTCTGATATTTTGTCCACCCCATTTACACCAGTGTGGTTAGACTAAATAAACTGGTAAGTGAGCATGTATTATGTATGTGTGTGACAAATGGACATGTCCCACATATAGATCCTATTGATTACCTCAGTGGTCTGCTTTGTAGTCAGACCCGGCACTCGTCAGTAGCACACATGGTCTACAGCAGGCCCACACATGTTGGCTCACATTTATTGACCCCTTCATGTGGTGGAGTCAATTAAAACCAAACAAATGTTTGTGGCATGTTGACGTACTGCTGCTTCAAACTCCAGATATGAAAGCACAGATTAAAATATGTCTTTGCCACTCTGAGCTTTGTTGTTGAGATGTTGCTGCCTCATAAAACAGCTCTTGTACACAAAACTCACAAATCCAGTTTTGCTATGTACGTAGCTACTGTTCAAGTATCTGGAAATGACAAAGCAAAACAAGGAAATAAGTCTTTGAAGCAGCAGGAAGTTAGATCAGAGAAAACTTGACTGAGCAGCGATGATTTATTGCCTCTGATGCTGTGGGAATAAAGCAATATCAGACTAGTTGTGTTGGTAAACATGAGCATGCTGTGTGCAGTTTACCTAAGTTTTGTTGTGTAATTTTAAGGGTATTGCAGTTCAGATTTCTCTTCACCCCTAAATTGCTGCCATTACTCATCTGCTCCCATGACTTGATCTTTACTCAGACGACCTCTTTCAAGTTTTTGTGAGGATAAATGACTCCTCACGTGACGAGTGGATGTCTCCACGGTAATTGAGACACAAAACAGTGAACCCCCCACAGTGACGCGGGTTAACTGGGCTGTAGTGGTTCCCCTGGATTTAATTGTTGCTTGAAGGGACACACACATATACACACACAGTGCCACCGTATGATCTCATCATGTGGGTCTTTCCCACAGCAGCTCTGAGATAAATGACAGTATTCCTAAAAACAGTTTGGGCCACAAACCTAAAGAGCATAATAATGGTATGAGTAGCACAGTAGTGGTGTTTGTCATTTGACACAGTGTTGCTAAAGGAACATTCAGAACATTAATATGGCAGTAAATGTATTTGCTATGTAAAGATATTGTGAAGTAATGGCGTCCTGAGCAGAGAATTAAGTCACACTTCCCCTGTGTGTGTTGTAATCTGAGCTTCTTTGTTGCAGTAGACAGCCTGGCTGCACGTGCATGTTAGTGCATGTTAGTGCATTTGAGTCCCTGTGTGTCTGTATCCCACTGGCTAGCTAATGGTCGCTGCTCTGCACTGTGCTCTTTAACTGTTGGGAATGTTGTCCTGACCCACAGTGGCAGGGCTATCGCTGCAGATGCACAAGGCCCACCCACTCTCTGATCCCCCCCAAAGTAAAAAATGTTTGCTCTGTCAGCACTGTTGCTGTTGTTAGCACTGTTTGCACCATTAGTGCTAGCCCCCGCCATTGTAACTCCCACATCCATGTTTGAAGCTCAGACTCTGAATGTCACATTCACCTCCTTTGACACTTTCATATAAACTGATTGAAGATCCTGGAAAGAAATTACAGACAATATGTTTCTCACTGTTACAGAGATGGTGAGCTAACAATCAGCATGTTAGCATACTGACATTAGCATCAAAATCCAGCATGCTGACCATAGACTGTTTAAGATAATGGGCGTAGCTACCGTGATGTCAACCATTGGTTTGTGGACTTCTGTTTTAAAGCTTAAAGTTGGGTATCTGGCTATTGCCATCTTAGTGTTTTTGGAGCCAGAATTGACCATATTTGGACAAGAGGGTGGAGCTGTGGAGGAGTGAGGGGTGGATCTTACTCATAGACTGTAGCGCAAGTGGCCCAGCCCTTAATTATGCATAACTTTAAGCCTAAATAAAATGTAAATGGGTTAAATATAAAAAAATTAAATATAAAAATTCATCCACCATACAGTTGTCATAAAGGGGGAAATTAAATATAGAAACCAAAACTGTTTTTGTCCCAGGCTGTAAAAATGTTGCTGCTGTTGGATGTTTTAACATGGCACTTTCGCATCGACTTCATTTTTCAGCCCCGGGGGAACTTGCTGCTTGATGCTGATGTTAGCATCAAAGATCAGCCTCATGAAAGGCATGGCTGTAAACTCTTAGTTTTGTTGGCATAAACAAAAGCATCTTGTTTGGTATTCTTAATTTTTTCTTTCTTAATGTTATGAACTTATGTAATTTATGTTTGGACAAAAGAAAATGAGGATGTTGGTTTCTTTTGTTCAGTAAAGTAAAAGTACGGATTCTAAAAAAAACACAGTTTTGGAATTGGTACCAAAAGTCTAGTGATACATATCGATTTTAAACGTTTTCAGCATTCATTTTCTACTTTATCGATACACTGGTACCAGCTACTGCAGTCAGTCTGCTGTTCTCTGCATCTAATCAGCAAGAGAAAAGTTGTCATATGTTTGAAGGTATTGAATCAAAGTTAGAAATTCCAGTATTGTGACAACACTACTCAGGTATGGTACTGGGACTAGTAGTGGAAAAATTCCAAATTATATCCATTCAACTTTATGATAGCCCCACAAGATATGTGAATTTTTTTTAAAGAAAGTAAATAAAAAATAATTAAAAAGCTAAAATTTCTACTCTTTTTCAGCTTTACAACCTTTTCCAGCTTGAAGAACATGAAATCATACAAACAAGACACATTACTTGTTTTGACTCCATCATTCTAGTAATCTTGCTTTTGTGTATTGAGGTAATTTCATAAAGAAACATTAAGTCCCTTGTTTTGTGTCGCCCAAAATACTCATGTGCTGCTCCACAGTACTGTAACCCCGTTAACCTCATGTGCTCATTCAAGGGATGATTTGGCCTTATGTTGTGGCCCCCAGCTGTAGGCATGATGCATAGCTGACTCCCATGATGCCCTGCAGCAGATGTCACCCAGAATGTCCCCTGTGTCGTGTCAGCTGTAATGTATTAGGAGCAAGACATGGTCAGTTTGCATGAAGGGAATCCTCTGTCACAAGGAGGCAAAAGAACAAAGACTGTTACGTCGTTGTTTTTCAGATTCAGAGAAATGTTTCTTTTACCTCAGCATCTAGTCTACTTCCTGCTTTTACTTTTGTAGTCTGCCCTTTTCACATTGTCTTATTCAATCGTGTTACCGTCTCTCCCACAGCTCTCGGAGTCCCTGTGGGTTTAAAGTTTCAGGGTTTGAAGTCTGATCACATTCATGCATGACCAACACCATGCATTTGTATGCAGGCTGGCGCAGAGAGCAGTGCCGTGGACCTAATGGTCTCACAGTCTACTGAGCTTGTACTCTCATTCAGGGCTTGTGAGCAACTTGTGAAATGAGCTTGTGGCTTAAAGAAACTGTACTGAATCTTTAATCTGGGGCGACTCTTGTCTCACTTCAGGCTGAAACTACATGTGTGTTTTTCGATCACAAACATTTGATTGCCTTTTCCAACTCTTGTTTCACACAGAATGAAAAGACATAAATGTGAGCCTGACTGAGTCAACTGTGTTGCTAAGCTCTTACAGGAGGGCGCAGGGAGCCAAAAACCTGAAGTGAATCAGAGGAAGTGTTACACAATAGGAAGTGGTGTGGGTTTTTTTTTTCATGTCCGTCTATTTGTCCCATGTTTTATAAAAACTCTGCAATTAGCCCATGTTTCACAAGGAAGGTAGGACACAAGAACAACCCAGTTATTGCATCCATAAAATGATATTGTCAGGCTTTCTATAATGTTCCCTTTTTGTGTGATTTTAGTGTTTTATCACCCATTTTAAAAGGGAACTTGCAGTTAGATGCAGTGTTTTGTTAAGGGTGTGACCAGTATTTGTGAAGAGTGTGCTAGTTTGTTCAAGTGTAATTTGTTCCGCTGATAATGCCCAAAAGGAAGCAGTCTTGTAGGTACTTGAGACAAACGAGAGGAAATGGATGTTTTCAGTGATTTTTTTTTTTTTCTGTGCATTTGTGTATTTTTAGAATTAAGCATTTTATTTGCAGATGGCTTCATTTTGTGAAACGATGCCACACTGTTGTCTCTATCAGTCAGTGTTTGCATTAGTGCCTGAAATCCTCCTTTTCACTCTATATTGTTATACATTTTAAATGCCTCTGCGCCGGACGTAGCCGTAGCTGGACTCTGGAGGCATTATGTTTTCAGGATGTCTGTTCATCTCGTTCTTGTGAAGATATCTCAAGAAAGTGTTCAGGGAATTTCTTCAAATTTGGCGCAAACGTCCATCTGGACTGAAGAATAAACGGATTAGAATTTTTTTGGTCAAAGGTCAAGGTCACCGTGACCTCACAAAAAATGTTTTTGGCCTCAACTCAAGAATTCTTGTACTAATTATGACAAAACTTCACACACATGTCTAATAGGATAAAATTATGAAGTGATAACATTTTATATCCAAAAAGTCAAAGGTCAGATTCACTGTGACATCATAATATTCTGCATAAAGCACTTTTCTGGCCACGACTCTACGTCATATCACTGTGACAGAAGGGGAGACATTTGATCTGATGCTTAATTGGTAAAACTAATCTTTGATGCCTACCTTGAAACTGTGCTTGTTTAGATCTTATGTTCGTCTGGGCTGATAATATGTGTGAAGCATCCATGTTTTCACAGACATACATGTAAACTGTAAGAGAAATTTAACTGGTACGCGGAGGCATACAAGCGTTAATTCTAGTTGTATTGCATCTGATGTGTTACTGTTGACCTGTGTTTCAGAGGCTGACCTCTGGTGGAGGACTGTGACCCGGGGCCACCTGCCAGGCTGGGCCTCCCTGCTCCTGACTGACAGTTGCACAGCTCCACTGCTGGTAAGTCCTTGTAGCAAGTCATACTTTTTGGAGATTGGAGAAGGCTTGCTTTTAAAGGAGTCATATCAGGCCGCAACTAATTATTGTTTTCATTATCAAGTTTCAGTTATTTGTTTGGGCTTTAGTGTCAGAAAACGGTGAAAAATGTCCAAAATCTGAAGATATTTGATTTACTGTAACATAGGACAACATAGGACACTCACACCTGAGAAGCTACAACCAGCTATTGACTGAAAAAACAATTACTCATATATTAAAATTGTTGCTTTTTATTTTCTAATGATTAGCTAATCGATTTATGGACTAATTGTTTCAACTCTAGCTTGTTTCAAGAGTGTCTCAAAGGGGAACTTTAGTATTTTTCAACCTGGTCCCTATTTTCCCATGTTTTAGTGTGACTAATGGGAACAACAGCATTGGTCTAGTATTGACCGAGAGGCCTCAATACCACACCAGTGAAACAGGCAGTAATTTAACTACTTGAGACATGTTTGCACCGTCAATTTACATCCACTAAAAGTGCTTGTTTTTGCCACTGACAGGCTCAGACTGTTATTCTAAGTCAAAGACAACATTATGGAGAGGATTCCTACAGAGATAGACCTTTCTGTTGAAGGGTAACGCTGAAAACACACCAAGGAATGGTGTATTGCGGCTTGCGGTGAGCTGCCATGAAATGTGTGTGGAAATCTTTGGCGGCCGTTCCGAGCTACGGCTGTTTGATACTGTGGCAAAGTGCAGCCAAACTAAAAGTTGGGAACATTTTTATCTTTAAGCTGTGAACTGTGGCCAGAGAATACCTGCAGCCGGTCAGTTAACATAGCCCTGTGACTCCTCTGACAAGTTGACAAATGTTATAAAAGAATTTCCTCCTTCCTGAAACATGAACATACCTCTCATCCACAGAAACATTTGATTATTGGGGCAAGCTGCACTTTGAAGCTGCTTGGTGTGTTTTTGGCTTAAGATCCCTTTTGTTTAACCAGAAACAGCCCTGCAATCGCTATCTCCAAACCTTACTCCATTTAAATTAATAGTAGTTTTATCATTGTAAAACACACTTCATTTAGAGTTGACCGAAACAGAATAAAGCTTACAAGAACTGTTTTGGTTCCTCTTTCCTCTGTTTCGATATTCACCATCTCAGGTTTGGTTAATATAAGCACTTAACTCACCTGGATAAATGTGAATATATACTGACTTTGTACACTCTAGAATTACTGTATTTTTAAATGGAGTCTGGTGGGTTTGGTGATGGTGGTTTCAGGGCTGTATTTGACTAACAAAAAGGATCTTACGCTTGAACAGAGAAGTCTGTCTCTGTAGGGATCCTTTCCATACTGTTGTCAGACACTCAGAATAACAATCTGAGCCTGTCAGTGGCAAAAACAAGCACTTGTAGTGGGCATAAATTGATGTGCAAACATGCCCTGAGACTTTACATTGCAGCCTGTTTCACAGCTGCCAGCTACAGCACTAGTGCTCAGTACTAAACCAGTTTTAGGTATTGTTGTTCCCATTAGTCAGTTAGACACCAAAACTTCTGAAAATAGGGTCCAGGTTGAAAACTACCTACGTTACCCTTACAGCAATATTTACATCTTTACATGTACATTGAGTTGTTCGTCTAGTCAATATGATAAAGAGAAATTTCAGTGACTGATAATTCTTTCAATGCACATACCAGCATGTTGGTATTGTTCTAAGACTTGAAAAGAATGTCAACCTATCCTCTAATTCCAACTCCACAAGCTGCATGTCTGTATTCTGTTCATCAATGCAAAGTTTGACCATTTGAACTATTTTCATACTGTAAGCTTTCCTTTTCCACTCCAGATAACCATCTACATATCGGCTGTTATTTGTTTACATGTCTATTTATATCTGCTCAAGGACATAACTCCTATCTGATCCTAATTTGAATCAACTGCAACGTCTGAAAAACAGGTTGTTGAGAATAACAACCGAAAATACTCTACGGCAGGCTTGTTTGTGCGCCTGCATTTCTCCCTTTGTTTCAAAGCAATTTGGGTCATGGTGCATAGTGATGGGCTTTGAATGAATAGAGGCATTTCTCTAAATGGCAGTTGAGTCAGTTACCTTGTTTTCTTTCCACTGGTGTTGTTTTCCATGTAATGTGGGCTCAATATAGGTAGGAGGGAAAAATCACACAACTGTTGGTGGAAATGTCCAAATGCAAGTTGCATGTTAAATGGCTTGCACTCTAATTTCGCACCTCATATACCTTTACCCCAGACCTCAGAAAATACAGCTCCTTCAGTTTTCAGACTGACTACAAAAATAGATACAGGTCAGGTCAGATTTTTTAGGGGAAAAACATGTAACTAGGACACTGTCGGCCTCAGTTTGAATACAACATCACATGGCTCTCTATGGACATTGTGCCCCAGCCGGTGGAGAATCAAACCTTGCCAGAAATGCCCCTTGTGTGTCTCTTGAACTCCCACACTCGGAAGAAAAAATAATGAAGGGGAAATTGGAACACTCACTTAAAAATCATCTTAAAAGCTGTAGAAATCCTTTCAGCTTCAAGACAGACTCTCCCAACTTGCTTTAGGTTATCATGTGGAGGAAGAAGAAGAAGCACACTCACCTAGTTTAACTCCTCATGAATCACCCACGTAGATAAAATTACAACTTAAGTGGAAATCATCACCTTATCTGAGGTTCAAACATGAACAAAAACCACTTTCCGAGCTGTAGTTGGGTGCACTGATACAAAGTAGACATGTCATTATGTAAGAACGCCTGTGGTATACCTATTATAGTGTTAATGTGCCATTCTGTGGGTGTATGTGTAATGCTTGCTCAGGAAATGAAGTGCATTGTGGGCCATAAAAAGGAGTTGAGTAATGTAGGTGCTCCCAGCTTCCTACCCCCCCCCCCCCCCCCCCCCCCTCAAGGCCAGAGTGTTTATGTAACTACAGGGCACAGGGTCACCACTCACACGACAAGCTGGCAGCTCTGACATGAGACTCGCCACTCGCCAATTATGTTTGACATATTTTTTGTTTCATTTAATAGTTGGTTACTCTGTGGTGTTGGTGTGTAGTGGTTTTAGACTCATTTTAGAGCAGGTTTTCTGTTTTTTAAGCAGGGTTTTACTCATATTTCCTGCTCACCTCAAAAGGAACTATTATTATTTTTTGCTCTCAGATTGTCTTTTTTTTTCATTTCTCCCCTGCTTGCATGTCTGCCCATCCCTGTTGTATTTTCCTCCGTGTCTCCTTGGAGATTGTTACCATGACACACAGCTATCATTCGATTGGCTAAGCTCTGGTGCTGGAATTCTGTGCCGGTTTGACAGCTAAGCCTCAGGTGGTACATATATAGGATCACTAAGTCAGTGTATCCCCAGAAGAGGTCTGTGGTCTGTGTGCGTGTGTGTGTGTGTGTGTGTTTGTGTGTGTGTAGGCTAATGCTGAGCTACCGTGGTGCTGTAGTGAGATTCAAATCCATTCACTGAAATAGCCTGAATGGCAGAGCTATTTTAGTTAGCACGCAGTACACAACCCTGTGGCAGTACAGGGGTGCAGCAGACATGTTGCATTATAAGTGGAGAATGGAGCTGAGCTAATGCAGCAGGCCGAGTTTTGTGTGAATGTATACAGGATGGATTAGCCTCGCTAAGCCAGGGGGAGGTGTGGTGCAGTAGCCTGAGGTGAAGCTTTTCTTGGCTTGCCTGTTGCTATGATCATAACTGGGTCAATAGTGCCCCCAGCTGGTGAAGTCTAGTAATGCTATACCTGTGGAGATGGTGGCTTGTACACAGATAGATTTTTTTTTTTTTTTTAATTTTGTAAGAATTACAGCTCTAAAATGGGATTCCCCAACTCACTGCTCTATCTGTTATTTGGTTTTTGGCATATCAGCAAGTATGCCATTAAATGCACAACAAAAAGCTTGGCCCATCAATTTCGAAGGCATGCTTTAATAGTGTGGAAATATCAGTTGCTCCACTCTTGACTCAGCATATGGAAGACGCCCGGCCCCTCTTGACCTCACCCGCTGAGCAGGTAATTTGAGACGATATGTCTGAGTGAGTGTAATATGTAGAGTGGCTTGTTATATCAGCTAAAAGCTCCCAGCTTCTCCTTGGTTATCTATTATTTATGCCACTGGAGGGCTGACACTGTAACTTCCTGCCCAGGTTCCCTTAAGGAGCAGGTCAGGCTGCTGCCATTCCTCTGCAGACATGTTGGGAAGCCTTAATGTCTGGCAGATCAGGATGAAACATGGCATGGACATTTAGTCTGCAGAAATGTTATTTTAACTTTGTGCGTTTTACCCTGAAATGGCTGCATGTGAACACTGGATGGTGCTCTTACATCAGGCATCAGTGCTGCTTCCCATCCCGCAAAACTGACCTGACGACTTGAGTTAGAAATTCATTTTATTTTGCAAATAATTCTAATAAATTCTGCAGCAAGATTCTTCTCAACAAGTCATTTCACTGTAATTGCTCTCGTTTGCATTTATGCAATTTAGACAAAGCTTTCCTGAAGCTTGCATGTGATGGGAAAAAGGTTTGGGAGTGGTCTTCCTCACCATTCACTCCTCGTGCATAGTGGTTCGCATCCTCCAGATGGCACTCCTCTCTTACTGAATGAAGATTCTGGTACTCCTCAATCTGACACTCATCATCCATCCAAAAACCTCCACTGTGCCCCACCCAAAATCCTGTTAGGGTAACACTGTGCAGGAAAAAAAAAGCATTCAAGATGATGCTCTGCTGTATTTCTTCAATTTAAATCAGGCTTTAATTTTGCTCAGCAACCACTTATGTAAGTCTGAATGCTCATCCTTTTAAATCTCACTCTGTCAACACTCTGAGTGAGATTTAAGGACGCAGTGACGTCAGTGAGTCAGTCAGAAGGTCACTCGAGTAATGATGGTTTCAGGGCTATTTTAGCAGAAGAATGGGAGTTCTGTGTTTGAATAGGTTTAGGAGGCAGCTGCCCCGAGGGAGGTGCTGCTTAGACCGACGACAGTGAGTCAATATGCCCCCCTTAATGATTTCCCAACACATCCTAGGAAGGAGTCAGAGGACTCTCAAGGGCAGGGTGGGGAGGGCTTCCTTCAGAGGCAGATGTTCAGCGGATGGAGCAGAAAATCAAAGTGGTGAAATTGGGGTAGAGTTCTTACAAACACCATGATCTGGTTTTACAGGACTCTTTAGATGTATCTGTCACAAAATATATCCAGGCTATTTTAGAAATGGAGCAGCATCTTCACTTGGGATGATCATATAAGGCCCCTGTGGTGTTGATGCTTGCTAGCTGCCCTTTTTCCAGTTAAATGCATTGATGTGAAATTAACATCAGGACGAGCTGTCAGCATGTGTGTGTATGTGTGTGTGTGTTTTGATGGTAAAAAGTGTTGTATTGCTGTGACTGAAGAGCAGCGCTGAGAGCCTCTTCATAGAGCTCCAGTTCAATGGAACCAGCGTTTTAGCTGACTCTTGTGTATGTGCCTGTTGCCATGGTTTCCAACTTTCATCAGGTGCTGTCCAAAGAGAGGGGCTAAGCTGAGGATGAGGCGCTCCCACTTTCATCCTCCTCTGATCTGCCTCTCTGGACAAACTGCCGGTTTTGCGTGTTCGTTTCCATGTGTGCCGATCGGGTTCATCACGGTTGCAGGAGTTGTTTTTAGCGAGGGAATATTTTTAGCAGCCTGTGTGGTTGCGGGAGTTAGATGAGACAGCTGATACTGGATGTCACCTCATGTATCACAGTCGGTTGTAATGATTTAGTCATCCTGTGAGGTTTGTTTTGATTTGCCAGAATCTGGGTGAGGGGGGCATTAGCTGATGTTTGCAACAATACAGGGGCGTGGCTACGAAGTAATCGAGTTCACCCCCATAAACAAACAAATGGCAACCCCCCCCCTTCTTTCCTCATCACCATGTGCCCCCTAAGCCATTTTTAGTCAGCTGTGTAGGATTGGCAGGAGATGGTCTGGGGTGAGGAGATGTGGAGTGGGGGGAAGGTGGGAGGAGGAGCAGGGGCGGTATAGGGTGGGGTGGGGGGGCGCATGCCAGCCCCATTTGGGAAGTGCTCCCCCATTTTCTGCCTGTCGAATCGGGCCAGTGTCAGCGAGCTCCGGCGGGTCCAGGTCTGGCCGAGTGGGCTAATGCGATGTGGCGTGTCACCCGGGGAATCTAGGTCAAGTTTAAAGCTGCCTAGCTCTGCCCGCCTCTGCTGCAGTGTGATGCCTCACAATCCCTCCCCTTACACACACGCAATAATATTCAGTACACGCCCTTACCTACATGTATTATTTTATTTAAACATCACATATAGACAAAAATGAGACATGCATTTTCCTTTCTGGACCCACATAATCTCAGACATAAACACACATACACCCTGCTGCCTCTCCCCATCCCCCCCCTCCACACCCCAGGCAAGCTCTCAGCCTCTCCACGGCGGGGCCCACGTGACGCTCCGCACTGTGTCTGCGCCCAGTTGGGGAGGGGAGGGCGTTGTTTTTCTTCCATAGTAAAGCAGCAGGGCACGTGGATCCTCATGCTGCAGCCGAGTAGTGGAATGTCAGCAACTATCCCTCCCTTACATTAGCCAGCCATCAGCCCCCGAGCCGTTTTTGTAGGACGTTGCCGCAGTGCTCGGTTTCAGCTGTGCCCTCCTTGTTGAAGGGGAGGCACAGGCAGTGCCATCCAGAGGTCAGGCTGCTGCATGGGCGTGGCACTGTTTTGGTGTCTTTACCAAAATAAGCTTCAACCTCACTGCACCATCTGCACCTATCTGCAAATATTTGCAATTTTTTTTGCCTCTGTAAATCTAACATTTTATCATTTTATTGGTGATTTTACTGTTACAAAGTGACAAATGTATCATCACATTCAGCTGCAATCAGAATATAATAATGTGTTCAAACTCATCAGTGTATGGTTTAATTTTGCAGTATATTTTCATTTTAAAAATGAATGATAATGTGAATTTGCTGAGCTGCACAGAAAAAAAAATCAAATCACATTGAATCACTAAGTGCTAAATAGTGGAATTAAATATTTCCCCATTTCCAGTTGACTTCACTCCTCGACTAATCCGCTGTTTTTGGCGCATTACCTCATCTGTATTAATATATTCATGTGCTTTCAAGTCCTACTACTACTGTACTCGCTCCTCACCCGGAGCTCGCCTCTGATTGGCTGCTGCAATGTTTTCAATGGCACCAAATTTTTTTTGACTCCATGGATACAGTGAGCTGTTGGGTAGATCAGCTCAGCCAATAGGAGAGCTGCGCGGGCTCCTGCTTGTCAGATTCTGCCCCTGGCCTTAGAAGCAGCCCTCCCTCCCTCACTGCGAGCACGCGATGGCTCAGTGGGGGGGTTCAAAACAACAACAAGGCTGTCGTCGGGCTCTCTGTGGTGCCCCGGACATGCCAGCACTACTGGGTACTACTACAGCCACTGAGAGAGGGGGGGGCTTCAATTCCTCAATCTCCCTCTGATACAGTATCTGTGTACTCTCGGCCAGCACTTCATCCTCTCACTTCTCTCTTACTACGCTATCGCTAAGCAACCAGTTACTCAGCTACTAACACATCATGTTTTGAATTTATCTATAAAGGAAGGGTTGTCATTATTCAGTAAGAAGTGCATATGAGTTGCATGTTTTTGTAATCTGTAAGTGCTTCTCAGGATGAAAATTAAGTGGAAGAGCCGGATATTAAAAGCTGTAAAATGTATGAACAGCTCTTTTTCTGGTACACTTGAAGATTCTCTGCTGGACTTTGAAATGCAGCCACGCAAATCCCCGTCCTTAAAATGACCTCATTTCAAGCAGCACAAGGGAGCAGCGCTGGGCCTGCGAGGCTGCCAGTGCTTGCGTTGAAACACTGCGAGCCCTGGCAGCTCTGCCAGCCAGCCGGTCGGTCGGCCTCAGCCTGCGAGCTGCTGAAAGGTGGCGGTAGAGGACCAGAGGATGCCCCGGCAATGATGGGCAGTGCCCACATCATCCAGCAGGGTGAGGTCAGTGACAGCTCTCATCCCTTCTGAGGCTGGATCAGGTGCTGCTGTCCGACAGCCAGTGAGGTGCCAGCGCTGGCACAGTTAGACATTCAGGTCACATTAGTGGAGGGTAAGAAGACGAGGCTGGACAGGGCAGGTGGGTCCTTGCAGGTGGTCACTGGGTAGCCTGAGTGACTAACAGTTGATAAAGTGGCTTTCGAAGTAAATAAAAATAAACACAGTTCACACAGAGTTTGAAAAAGTGGTGCTGGTTGCCAGCTGTTTCAGGATAAATGGAGCGAATTTTCAAAAAGTCAAAAATAGGGCTGCATCAGCCCAAAAGTCAAAAATAGGGCTGCATCCAACAGTAGGTTTAATTATCGATTAATCTGCTGACTCACTTTTCAGTTCATAAATTAGTCATTTAATCTATAAAATAACCTTCCCAATTTCCTAGTCAAGTTAGGGCTGGGTGATATTAATCAAAAAGCAGTATACATGATATAAATGCATTTATGTACCGCAATATTAACCTATCTTGATATAAACAGTATCTTGTCATCCTATATCTTGTTTGAAAATACATCAATATACCTTGAGAAATCCATAAAATGCCCAGCACTAATCCAGCGTGACATCTTTAAATGTCTTTTTTTGCAGAACGAAAGTCCAAAACTTGGAGATATTCAGTTTACTGTCATAGAAGACTAAGAGAATCGGCAAATATTTACATTTAGCAAACAAACAATAGAATTTTGGGCCTTTTTGCTTAAAAAATGTACTTAACTTAGAAATTAATTGATCATCAAAATAGTTGCAGATTAACTGTTTGCCGCTGAATTCATTGTTCCAGCTCTAGTCAGAAGTAGTCACTCATAGTCAATCTGTGTTCTGTGAGAACCAGAGGAAGCATTAACATGTCAAAAGCGCTGCATGCTCCTTTAACATCTATTAATAGACAGTGTCGATGAAGCACCTCGTTACAAGGAAGGTGGTTTTATAAAAATCTTTGTGTACTCAAACTCAACAGTCGTATAAAAATTGGCCACTCATCACTAATATTTTCTCTGTCAGAGTAAGGACATGACCCACTGCTAGATTTTCAAGTCACAAGACATGTCACCCCCCCTAACCTCACCCCCCTGATGGTGCATCTCATGCATTTTAAAACCTGCTCCATCTAACCCCCTGCTCCCGACTGCTGAGTGTGTACCTTGCTCTGTCACAGCACCTCCCTGTCTCCCAGCATTACCTGTGTTGGCATGATTTACTCTGTCACCGCCGGCCCCTCACTCAGTCACTTCAGCTCTTCACCTGTCACTCATCTCAGATGACACCCGCCTGCCGAAGTTTAACCTCGTCATTATTATGCGTCGACTCTCCTCCCGCCCTCTTGAAGTACACCCTGTCCATCTCTGCTCTGTCACCAAGGGTTGAATCTGTCTGCATTGATGGAGCCCGTCGCTGTTTCTCTCTACGAACTGCCACAGATCTCTGACTTGTCATATGTCAGTTGACCTTTGCTTCTGAGAGAGATCGGCTCGGTGCTTTCTAGGAGTGAGGAACACCCGAGCAGAGAGCTATGCAGGGCTGTCACTTCTCATTGCACACATCACAGCTGAGGTGTGCGTTGAGTATGGATATACAGTAAATGTGTGTATCAGTGATGTGTGTGCCTCAGCAGGTAAGGTATGGGTGTGACAGCAATGTCAGTGTAGGGCTGCCAGACCTTGGACACACTGATCTTCCCTTTTTCCTCACTCATCCTCTTCTTTAACCTGCAAGTTGCCTGGAAGTCAAAGTCTCATTTACAACAAGTATATGGCACATTTGTTGGGTCACTATCGGTAAAGATCATGTGTGATCATCAAGTGTGAAGAAGTGAAATAAAAGGTGTTAAAGTCTGTCAGGAAGGAGTGCGCTGTGTAAGAGGAATACTTAACCCCCCAAATGATCGTGTGTATCAACTACACACTACTTGTTACACTGAATTGATGAAGAAAAATGTTTTTCTCACATGCCTCGACATCAAACCAAGAATCCAAATAATAAAGTTCTTGATGAATTGAGGTCATAGGGATCCATCTTAATCTGTGTTCTCTTCGAAGCCAGACTCTATTAAAAAAATTGTGTTTAAAGTCACACAATAACATAAACAAACTACTGATCAAAGTAGCGGTAGACCAGCAGCTTCTGTGTTCAGTGAGGTAAAATTACTGTTTTTGTCAGAGGAGTCTGGCTTTGAAGAGAGCATAGATAAGTTTCATTTTTAGGAAATGGCTGTCTGTTTGGGAAGTGCTGAAATTACGACTGGATAAATGAAACTTGGTTTATACTGCATGAATTGTGTGAGAGTTGGTAAACTGATGTTTCGACATAGTTCTGTGGTTGTTTAATGTGGCCCCTATGACTTCAGTTCATCAAGAATTTTCTCTGGTTTTGGATTCTTTGTTTAACCAAAGGTATGCAAGTTAACAATTTTTTCTTCACAAATTCAACACAATATGGGGCGAATAATTGATAAACACATGGTCATTTTGGGGTAGAAGTATCCCTTTAGTTAAGGTGCTGTGTGTGAGTGCACGATGTTGTTCAAGTGCAAAGCAGTTTAAGGTCTGCTTTGGTTTCAGTGCAGGATAATGTCTTCTTCCTACACATGCATATCTATTGCTGAAATGATCAGTCGATTTTGATAATCAGTGAATAGCATTCATCAATCCAAAGAGGGAAACATTAGCTGGTTTCAATCTGTAGTGTGAATATGTGTTGCTTTTCTCTGTTTGTATTTAATTGCTGTATAGTGAATATCTTGGTTTTGTACTGCTTGTCACCCTAAGATTGGAAAATGTTGATAGGCATTTCTTTTATTTGTTTTTGA
Source organism: Epinephelus moara (assembly GCF_006386435.1). Taxonomy (NCBI): domain Eukaryota; kingdom Metazoa; phylum Chordata; class Actinopteri; order Perciformes; family Serranidae; genus Epinephelus; species Epinephelus moara. The sequence goes on from NC_065516.1 coordinate 15,474,810, forward strand.
CATTTTTAGACCAAAAAACCCCAACAGTAATTATTATACACTGTATATATATTGCTAAAATGATGTAGACATTATTCAGTCCTGGCTGCAACTGACAGTTATTTTCATTATCGATTAATCTGCTGATTTTTATGACAGCTGTGGCCGGAGGCATTATGTTTTTAGGTTGTCCGACATGATATTTCAGGAATGCCTTGAGGGAATTTTCTCGAATTTAGCACGGATGTCCACTTAGACTGAAGAATGAACTGATTAGATTTTAGTGGTTAAAGGTCACTGTGACCTCAGAAAACTTAAGAATTCATACACTAATTATGATAACATTTCCCACAATTGTCTAATAAAATAGAATAATAAAGCAATCACATTTCATTTCCAAACGATCAAAGGTCACCTTCACTGTGACCTCATAATGTTCTCTGGCCATTACTCACTGTCATATCTGAGGAACAGAAGGGGAGACAGTTGGTTAAATGCAGAATTGGTGACGCTGAATCTTGGGTGTCCACCTTAAAATTGTGCTGATTGTATAGATCTTCTGTGCTGCCAGAGGAAGATGTGTGAAGATCCATGTTTTGGAATTCGTGGCTTCTTTGCAGCAACATCTGTATTTGAAGCATTGTTAACTGTCATGCCTACATATGAGTCTGGACAGACATGGGTGTAAACTGTAGCTGCAGCTTGACTGGTTGTTGGAGGCATACAGCTGCAAGGGGGTAATTCTAGTTTTCACAATTAACCACTAGTTCCGTCTACAAACTAATGAAAGGTGTTCATTATAATTTTCCCAGAGCACAAAGTCTTTAAATTCCTTGTTTGTCGACCATTTCAGCTTCATAATCAGTAATTAGTTGCACTTTCATTTCTCCAGAATCAATTGTTGTCCAACATGACCAAACAGAATTCATATGCGTACTATGATGATGATGACGTATACAGTACTGTACAGACGCACTGTGCTCTCACAACAGATGTAAGTCACTGTGCCGCATGTGCTGTATGTGCTGGTAGCATGTTAAATATTGATGTCATGTTTCAGCTCCTATCACAAAGACACTGCATTGCACTACCTGACTCTGAGTGAATTTCATATCATAGAAGGTCTAATTCACAAACAAACTGAAAATGGTCATAAATGGGGCTCTTTGTGTTTCTGTACGGCAGCTTCCTTTATAAAAGTTTAATGGGATGTGTCCTGTTATGTGTATAGATGTGATTATATTTGATTTCCCTGCGGTGGCTCTTGAAATGGATTACTTTGCATAGCCTGTAAATGCTCACAATTGCTGGGAAGAAACTTAACAAAGCAGAAAAACAAACAGATTTTTTGTTATTTTGGGGGACTTTCTGGTCTGACATCTGGTTTGGCGAGAGCCTGGGCACAGGAAACACACATGGGAGGGAAGTCCAAGGGGAACGCTGGTGTATGCGAGCAGTGGGCACATCTGGGGCACCACCGAGTTCACGCAGGCACCAGAGCAGTGAAGCAGAGCAGGAGTGAGGTGTCATGGATACAGCAGTGTTTCACCACCTGCTCACTTTTTTCTGCTGCGGTCCTTCATTTACTGACTTCTCTCTCTTCTCCTCAACAGGTATCGTAACATGGGGAACCTACTGAAAGTTTTGACTTGCACAGATCTGGAACAGGAGCCCAATTTTTTCCTCGATTTTGAAAGTGAGTTTCTTTTTTAAGTAATTGCTCCCTCTCCTGATATCGATCACATGAATATCTTACCATAACATTATCAACTCTGAAACTCTTAAGTCTATTCACCCCGACTTATCTTTTACGCTAAGTTCTTCCCAGCGGCAAAAAGAATCAAATCTACCACTCGAGCTTCTGCACTTCCCATCAACCTGCCTCTTCCATGCTGGCATGTGTGGAGAATATCAATCAGGCAGCAGAGTTGCAGCAGAGCCCCCTCCCCAAATATAAAGCAGTGAAGTTCAGCTGCTGCGTAGCCTAAGGCCCCTCAACACGGCTTGATCCTGCGCTGTACTGTTCTCACACTTGGCAAACCCAGAGACTCAGTCATACCTTTAGAAGAAACAATGCCTCATGAAGCTCACTGTTTCTAGGTGATTTTTATATTAAAAGAATATCACAATTACATATCCGACACATACGTTCATGCAATACTCAATATTGTAGAATTTTCTCTAAATTTCTCTGCATTGTAAGCACATTTTTAAGAATGCAATGTTACACCCTGATATCAGACCTCACAGAGGCTCACACCAAATGTATAAATGATGGTTTTTAAATGAATAATGCACAATAAATTACAATGCAAAATAAAAAATACCTTATACAATAAAAAGACTGCTGCAGCTGCCAATATGAGCTGTGTTATAGGTGTTTGTTCTGCAGGGCAGCAGGAGTTTACAGACATCACACTTGGCAAGGTGTTCTTGCTTCAGGTGGTGGAAAAGGTTCATAGTGTTCTTCGTGTTCTTCATTGCCACTTCTCTCCAAAAAAAAAAAGTCTGAACCATCTCTACTCCCACAGTTGTTACACAGAGTGTGTGTGTGTATAACCCTTTTCATTTGTCTTCTCTTATCTTGTTCCATTTTCCTCCTCTCAGCCAGGAAAGTGGGCGGCGTCAAAACTTAAACGGGAAGCGGTGGAAAGATGAGATTATTTCAGTGAACTTTCATTTGCATAATTGGAAGTTGCATATTAGACTTTCTATCATATTGGAGGATTTGATGAAGTTCCTAGAGCTGCCTTTTACTGTATTTTGAGCCCAGTGGCTCCCAATTGGCCCCGATGACCTTGTTTCTCTCCTTGCAGATGCCCAGCCCACAGACGCAGAGCGAGAGGTGTGGGAGCAGGTGGACGTGGTGCTGAAGGACGCTAAGGGGATCCTGGACGAGCTGCAGGCGTACAAAGGAGCAGGGCAGCAGATCAGAGAGGTACACCTCCGACTGACAGACTGACACAGAGCTGTTGCTGGGTTAGGGCAGACTGCTGTGTTGACAAGGCGTGTAAGGGTTTCTGCATTAGTTTGTAGGGACAGTTTAAGTGTCTTTATTTAGAGCTTAAGAGGAGTGTAGGTGTTACCTGTATCTGGATCTGATTTTGTTATGATTCTTTGTCTTCAATAATGTGCATCATGTGTTACATTATTTATACTTGTTGCATGTGCCCTCTTCCCCAAACCTAGGGTGGTCTACAAGAGCAAACATGCTCCAACAGCCCAAATCATTTCCATTAGGAGAAACGTACTGCAGCTTCAGACACGATGCCAATTCAAAAACACATATGAAAATCCAAAACAAACACAGCAATGGAAATGTGCTGCACATAAAAAAAACTTGCTGCCGAAAGCCAAAACAAATATTAAAGGCAAACATGCCACAAGTACAGAAACAATGCAAATCAAAAACACACAAACCATGAAAATAAATTCAACAAAAATAACAAAGCGTATCTCATCAACGCAACTGAAAATTTTCAGGCCTCTAGGGGGAGCTCTAATGATAGTGTGATGCTAACGCTATCTACGTACATCTGGACTAAAATCAAATGTAAAAAAAGAATACGTAACTTTTTATGTCACCCCTGTACTCCACTTTTCTTAATACTTCAAAAACAAACACACTCCCTGGTCTGGTCTCTCTCTCAGGTCAAAAATCAAGCAGTTTCACTTATAGTATTGCTCCCTCTAGAGGCCTGGAGGACTTTTGTTGTTGACAGGATATGTAGGGTTTTTCTGTTTTAAAAAACTATTGCAAGAGACTTACTTCTTGTCTCAGTCTGTTTATAAGCTCCGACATATGAATAAAGCCCGACACTAGAGACATTTTTATTTTTTGCACTGTGTACTATTGGCATCCCATTTTTGGTTTAATGCAGACCAAGAGTGAACAATAGTAGTTTTGTGTTCAGCAGGGTGCAGTTGAATTTCCTTTTAGCTTCAAAAATCAGCAGATTATAAAACTTTCAGGGTGAGCTCAGGAGCGCAGAGTGAAAATTTGGTTTCATCTCATTTAGCTGAAAGAGAAGAATATTCTCTTTTTAAAAGAGTCCTCCTACGACATCATCGGACTCACAATAGACAGTTAAAAAAATGATGCAGCAGAACCAAAGATATTGGCCTTTTTATTTCCTTATAAAATCTTTACCCAATACATTACCCACAATGCCACTTACTGCAGGCAGTTTTGTCTCTGAAGTCCTTTTTACACAAAGTCCCTCCTTTATGCCACCTTTGCTTTATACATAGAACCAAACAAGGGTGGCATAATGACACCCATGTGTTTGATTTTAGGTAGCATGGAGCTCATTTTCAGTAGCTGTTCTTTGGGTAACTGACTGCTAACTGCTGCTTTTTAAATCTCCCTGTGGTGGGGCAGACACATAACACGTCGTCAAAATGTTAGACCTGTCCCTTCCTGCTGGCTGTCCCTTTTACACATTGATTTGGTGCTCTTACTACCTCCGCTGCTGGCTTAGAGAGGAGACAACTCTGTCCCCCATTTGTACCTCTTATTAAGAACGGCGAGGTGGAGTAACGGTGTAATATTTGTGCCTTGAACAGCTAGTTTAAAAGGGGCTTTAGGTTCACATATGTTATGCTTGTGGCAGCTAATGTAACCCTGAGCTGTTAGCCTCAAAAGGAGATGAGTAGTGGCTGCAGAGGTCTGGTGAGCTCACCTCTTTGTGACCTCACAACCCTGGATTTTCTTGATGCAACATATGGAGTCATACTCTCTAAGACGTGTAAACTTTGATGCATAAAATTCATGGTGTTCCCCTGGATAGGTGTCTCTTTACACAGTTAGAGGTGCCTTAACTTGTGTTGAACTTTTACAAACTGTTATCCACTGTAACATATAGACTAATGTTTTTTTTTGGTGTTTGAATTTCCAGGCAATCCAGAATCCAAACGATGAGGCGTTACAGGAGCAGGCGTGGGCGGCTGTGGTTCCCTTAGTGGGGAAGCTGAAGAAGTTCTATCAGTTCTCCCAGAGATTAGGTACGTTTCTGTCTGTCCAATGTCTACAGGAACCTTCATTATGGAGGCCAGGAAGAGTTACATGAGTGATTCTCAGACTCAGATTCACTGTCTCAAGTGGGACAAGCTCAGGTGTCCTGTAAGATTTCTGTGACACGGGCACTGCAAAATCCCAATGTGCAATCATTTCAGCTGTCAACAGTTTCAGTGCAGTTTATCATTTTAGCGCCAGACGTGATACCATGAAGGACGAAAGCAGACGACCTTCATGTAAAAGGTCTTTTAAAGTGGTACTACATAGACACAACCTCCATATATGACCTTAATTGTTTGCATGTGCATCTGCATTATTGACTGCTGAGCTGCAAAAGTCAACAGACATGCAACACACACACACGCACACACACACACAGACAATATGCACCCCAGACTTATATAAACATGCTTTGAAAACCCCCACAGCCGTGCATTTCTCAACATGCTGCTTGCGTTGCGTTGTGCACTGACCTCTGTGTGGGATGGGGCTATAGGTTGTTTAATTAGCATGGATACATGGGGGAAGGGGGAGCAAGCTTACTGCTCCCTGATCTTCTTATGACCCCGAGGCTGAAGGGGGTGGGCTGTGGAGCCCGCCATGCCTTGACGTCCTCAACCCCGTAATCCCAGTTGCGGTCGAGAAGGTAGTCAATGGGAGCAGTGGGCGGCAGAAGCCCGGCGATGGCTGTTATGTAACGAAGTAGGCCACCTCCCAGCCTCGGCTGCTGCTCTATTTCACTGCCTTGACTTTAGGCTTCAGGGGCTGTGATGGCCTCTGCAGCCGGCTGTCCTGCCTGATATGCATGAAGCTGAAAGTCCTTTACTACAGGCTGGTGGATCTAAAGAGCACCACTACCAAGGATGAGCGATATTATGGAGGGGAGATTATGCAAGTAGCTTTGCATTTGAAGTGAGGGGACAGATTTCTCCCGCTCCAGCTAATAGTTCTGGCAGTGACACACACATTTTGACTTGAATTTAACATTGCTGATAGAACTTTGTGTATTTTATAGCTTCAAAACTACCTAAAATCCAAGATTTTATCCTCCTATTGCTTGTTTTGTCTGTCAAAATAGTCAGTATTGATTTTACAGCAAAATAAAATGGAAAACAACTTCAAAAGTGTCACATTTGAGAAGCTGGAACCTGTAAATGTTTCCCTTTTATGCCTGATAAACTACTAGTTCATGCTCTGACACCAAAACTTGACTTAATTGCAACATTTCTGACAGTAAAAATACAAATTTTCTACCTACAGACCTTCTTAGAATCAATGTGATGTCTTCATATTGCCTATTTTGTCCAACCAACAGTGAACTGACTTGCGTGAATAATCAGTTATGTAAATACATTAGTTGTTTAATTTTGTAGAGCTGAAAAGCTTGGTCAGTTAATTAGCTTTGCATATGAAATGAAGGGATATTAAGTATTTCTTCTTCTCAATTTACTGCATGTAAACTTGACTTAAATTTAGCATTGCTGAAAGAACAATATAAATATCCAAGCTACAAAACTACCCAGATTTCAAGGTGACATCTTCATATTGCTTGATCTGTCAGTCGCTACAGTCAGTCATCTTCATTTCTTATTTTTTCTGACAAAAATATTCACTTTACAGCAAAATAAAACTGAGTATAGCAGAAAAATTGTCAGTTCTGCAAGTGCAGTAGTTGTTTGTTTTATATGTTTTTAGAAGAGAATAGAAAAAACCTTTGTTGTCTGCTAGCGTGGAAATTTGTCTTCAGCCCATTTAACTCTGATAACTCAGTCATAATAAAAACAGACATGCAGTTAGTGAAACAAACATATAGACAAGGTCATTATAAACACTTAACACATTACATCAGTTCGTGTGAGTGTCTGTCTGTGGTTTATGACTCATGGTTTATAGCTGAAAAAGCCTAGTCGGTTAATTAGCTTTGCGTTTGAAATTAAGTGACAGATTTGATCAGTTAAGATATATTTATGTTGCTGTTCTTTCAGACGAACAATCCAAATCCTGAAAATATTCACTTTACACCAATATAAAGCAGCAAAATTCTCACATTTGAGAGGCTGAAATCTGTAAATATTTGACATTTTTGCTTGATGAATGAAAGTAAGTTATGCAAGGGACAGTTTTCTCCTGCTCCAGCTATTAGTTCTAGCATTGACACCCAAATTTAACATTGTTGTCAGGACAATATACATCTTTAGCTACAGACCGATAACTGGTTATCATAATTACAGGTTTTTACTGTTCCCAAGAGAAACAGATCTGATTCAGTGTCAGCTGGGTCTGTCAGACATTGTTGACCAGACTAAAGTCCCGCCATGCTCTGACCCTCCCCTCTCGGCGAGTAAAGCGCCTACGTGCCCGCATTCTGCTCGCCTGCTCTGCCGTGACCTGATGAGATCAGACATCTCCCCCCCTGCCCTGCCCTCCACCGACTTCCCGACATACTAGAGTGGCTCATTTCTGAAGGCCTGAAAGCAGCTCCATCTTAACTTCTGTTTTGACTGGGACGTAGAGGAGGGGGGTAAAAAAAAAAACTGCACCACTAAGGCCATTTTTAATCAGCCGCTTCGCTGCAAACGCTGGCCCAAGCAGATGGGAGTCATTACTGAACGGCAAACGTGCTCAATTTACTGCACTGCCAGCGCTGTGTCCGTCTCCTGAAAGTCCCCCTACGATCATCTTAAGTGGTCCACTGTCTGAATCTGCCCTTCTCTTGGTCATGTTGACATCGTCATGTGTAATCAACAAGAATTATAAAGTACACTTTGAATAAATCTATCTAAAGCGCTCATTTGGTTCCACGCAGCCTCATTGCATCAGATGTGGAGCTCGTCTGGGTTATGTCATTATTGAAGCCTCTCCTCAGCGTCTAGACTGAATTCTGAACACTGTCTGCATCTATTAATAAAAATTCCCTCTGGGCTTTAAAGGTTTTCTATGTTTTCTCTTTTTTTAAACCGTGTTTGAACAAGACATGTTTGCCTAATAAAATTACTTGTGTGGAAGTTGTTCATCGCACTTCACTTAATCTTTTCCTCATTTCCCTGCCGGTGCTTCTCGTGCATGCTTAATTATGGGTCTGTGGGTATGCTATGTCAAGGCATGGCACAGGCTTTGTATTTACTTACTGTCAAAACAATGAGTGTAATCCTGCTTGAATGAAATCCCGTTCCCCACCCCCCCCATTTCATGCCAATGAGATAATTAGTCCCATGTCTCATCTGCATCTGAGCAGGAAAGCCTCTCGGCCCCCCCAAAACCCTCCCTCTGCCCCCCCTCAGACTGGCACTGGCACACCACCGCTGCCCCATTATCTGTCTCTGTCCTAATCAGGATGCTTCAGCTGGCTGACACAGTACGCTGTTCACATATCTCACTGTGTTATGATCCACTTTAAGAGCTGTACTTTGGCCTCATCCAGCATACATGTAGAAGAAGGGTACCTCCTCTCATGCTTTTCATTCGTCTCTACAACAGTTTTTGGAGGGAGTTTTTTCCTTCTGAATTTATGGTGTCACAAGTTGACCTTAAATGTATATGGATACACAGCAAATCTGATTCGTAAAGATAAGATTAACTGGTGTGATGCACCATAAGTCGAACACACTGACTACAATATTGACAGATGCATTTAACATGCAGTCCCTCAAGGATTTCACAGGCTTATTTGGGGGGAACTGTTGCAGCGTGAAATTCCTGATTTATGGCTTTTCTAAAATACTGCACTACTTTTTTTGTGATGAAACTGTGAGACCAAGTGAAAATTGAAAAAATTGTAAAAAAAAAAAAATTTTTGTATGTGTGTATAATTTATTTAAAAAAAAAATCAAAGGCAGCTTGTTCCAGTGAGAATAAAACCCCACAGCTTGTGATTTATATTACACTAACGTTTCCAGTTAGCACACATACTTAATCTAACTCACTTTGAATCTTTCAGCTTGTGCAATAGATTTGGATGCTTCTCTGTCATGATAAAATCATCATCTGTTGTCAACGCATTTCAATCATTCAGCGCATGTTTTTTGCGGTAGAAAAGTGTCGACTTTCATTTGTGTTTCACCATAAAGTTGTACATGGTGCAAAACAGTGTACCCTTGCTTTCATGCAGCACATCAGCACATTGTGATGCACAGTTTTTAGCAGTAATTTTTGTGTGTAAATGTGAGACATTTGTGTGGCACATGTGTGTGTGTGTCTAAACAACAAGGAAGTGAGTTTGATATTATGCGGGGGACTGCTATGATTGGCAAACTCACAGCAAACAACGACGATTGGTCTGATTTGTGAAAAAGTTGCAGTGATTGGACAAAATTCCAAGGTCGCATAGAATTCATGGGGATTGGTTGTGATAGTGATATCCTGTAGGGGCTGCATTTTATACCTATTTATTATGAATTTGTGCTGCAATGGATCACTTTTATTATCAATTAATTAGTCAGTTATTCTTCTAATGAACCGATTATCATTTAAGCCTTCAGACAGCTCCTGGCAGAGCCCCCGGAGCTGTCTCTAATTTGCTTGTTTTGTCCAATAAACTGCAACCATTCAGTTTACGATAATATAAAACGGAGGGAAGCTACAAAGTTCTCACATCTGAGAAGCTGCAACCAGCAGATGTTTGACATGATGACTTAAAGTATTTGTCATTTAGGTTGTTGATTAATTTTTATAAAGCTGAAACGACTCTTTCATTTATAATAGTAGGCCCTCTTTGTTTTTGGGTTGTTGTTTGGACAAAAAAAGACATTTGAAGACATCACCTTGGGCTGTATTTCATTATTTTTTGACATCTCACAGTCTAAGAATCAGTCAGTTAATTGAGTAAATAATCTGCTGATTAATTGATGCCCGACAATATTTTTCAATTGATTTACTGACTGTTATGCATATTACATCTTAATATTCATCACTTATTTGTGCTATATGCAGTACTTCTTCACTCTTTTGACCTTTGCATCTCTGCATGTCGAGCTGATACTTCAGCTGCTCACTGGGTGCTTGAATGACAAAAACCTGAGTGTGAAACATTATTCAGCAGCACTCACTGACGACCTGAAAGACTTAACACACATCAGCTGCTGTCTCAAGGTTCAACACCTTCATCAGGGTCATGAATAAAAGCTCAGACCATATATATTTTACACAAAAAGGCTGATGTTTCTGTGGCCGCCCTCTGACAGTGCTGCAGCTCTAACACCCTTATCTCTTGTTTTTCCTCACAGAGGCGGCGCTGCACAGCCTCCTGCGAGCTCTGACCAGCGAGACTTACGACGACCCCACTCAGCACCTGGAGCGGGAGCAGGCGCTGGCCAAGCAGTTCGCCGAGATCCTGCACTTCACACTGCGCTTTGATGAGCTTAAAGTACGACCCGTCTCTTTTCTCCAACGTATCCTGAGTGTCAGTTTCTGCTTTTTAAAGCCCTGAACTCACCTTTTACATGTTGATATAAACTCTGCACTTTTCTCCTGTGATACAAGCCAGACATCTGAGTTGCCCTACAAGCTGCTGATGCCCCTGAATTGATTTTTCACTCTGTGCAATTTCAAACTGCAGCCAGTGAGCGCGTGATTAGCATTTAATTAGAATCCTGATACTGCTTGGCTGTTTATAATACAGTGGATGTCAGTGAAATGGCTAATAAGGGTTACAGCAGGGAGAGGAGGTCTGCAAATTGTTGTCGTTCTGAGTGGAGTTCTGCATAATGTGGCAGGTTTTTATAAATGATAAACTTCAAGAACTTGAATTAAAACACAAATTGCTTGTCGGCAACCATAAAACACCAGGAATCAAGCACGGGTGTCGGTCGAATGCCCATTGTCAACATAATTGTGTGAGCACTCATCTGGGTAGACAGTGAGTGAACTGGTTCCCCTTCACCCCTCGCTCCGCAGATACAAAAAAACTTAACAAAAAAAACACACCCCGACACCCCGAGGCGATTTGCTGCGACGTCCCAATTAGTGCCCACTACCCAGGCTGGCAAGATAAAAACATGAAGGTGGGGGGGGGCAAGGTGGCATGCCAGGCCTATTCATCAATCTTTCACACCCATACACGAGCTTCTGACCTAGTTAAAGTGTCTGTGCGGCGTGCAGCCCCTCCCTGGCGGAGCAGCCTGTCTCTCCTGGTGCACACAGTGGACACAGACTGAGCACCAGTCCATTGTAGCGGGATTAGCATGCTGCCAGTGCAGCTTTGACTGTGACAGGCTCATACAGGAATGAGGATAATTAACCACATGATGAGCTCTCACTGGTGGTGACGTTTGAAAGAAGCTCTCTGGTTGGCCGGCTTCTATTTGAGGGGTCAGTTTGGCTTCACGGTGAAACCAGATGATTTATATTTTTGTAGGAATCAAATAAATAAACAGACTCCTGTGGCTCTTATCTTTAGCCTGCACTTGTTCTCTGCCTAATGAGACCTTTCATACTTTTTTGTCAGCTCTATAATTGTTGACCCTCTTGTCACAAACTATACTGATGCAAAGCCTGACTGTAATGGCAAAACAACCAAATAGTTCCTGACGGGATGGCGGAGACGTGGATGTAAAAGGGGGATGAGTGTCAGAGGATTCAAATCCAGTTCACCAAATAAAACTGTAATTGTATCCATGTTCTTTTCATGTCGTTTCCCCCCAAAGCTATGTTTCTGCCTTGTTGGCTAAAACATTGTGTCATGACGATGGCGCGTTTGAACCAGAGCTGAATGTCCTGCTGCGGGCGGTGCCACCTACAGACATGCAGAGAAACTCTCTTTATGTCTCTTTTTAGATGCATTTCTATTGTCTTTTTTTGCAGATGACAAATCCTGCCATTCAGAATGACTTCAGCTACTATAGGAGAACCCTGAGCCGAATGCGGATCAACAACGTACCGGTGAGAACATTGCGTCCCTCTACTCTCTGGGTGGTGAATCTGCTGTAGTTAAAGAAAACTTTTTTTAAAGCAGATACAATTGATGTTTTTATATTAACAATGGGTCACATGGCAACTTGTAAGTGAAAGGAGTTTCTTGTGGTGATAAAGCATGGATGCAGGATTATAATCATTGATGCATTCAGGTGTCCATCACTTTAATGTTGCAGCTGGAAAAGGTGGAAATTACTTCATAAACTGCTGGGTATCTTAACCTATAATAATTCCTTATTTGATTTATATTTTGTATTAATAATCTAGATCTGTAAAGTAACTTAAGATGTCAAATAAATGTAGCAGAATAAAAAGTAAGTTAAGTACAAGTATCTCAAAATTGTTCTTAGGTAAACAATGCAGGAATTGTCAGTTTGCCGTTTAGGCAGTGCTGTTTTGTGGCACTTTCCATAGCTACCTCCTGGACGCTTGCTGCTTACAGTTTGACACCCGCTTACTAACTTCTTCTAAAGTCCCGACCTCACCGGCACGATGTACTCAGGAACATCCTGTACAGAGCAAAATAGGAAGAAAATATCGGCAGATGGCAGAGTCTCTGCAGATAAATACACCACCATGCACTTCTAGTGGGTCATAAGTGGGTCATACTGAGAGAGAATAGTTTTGTATGAGTCCATATATTGTTTTTCGGAAAATCCTGCATAGTAAACCTTTAAGTCCAGTACTTAATATACTTAAAGTTCACCACTGACCAATGCAAACAAGGGTAGCATGTATGTCAGCTATCATTAGATTCAGCAGATATGTCTGATGAGATTATTTTATTTAAAAAAAAGTAAATTTTGGTTTTGTATTCCTTTAATGTTTCCATGACGCTGGTCCTGATCAAATACCAAAAATATGCGTCATCATGATTCATCTGTGCTCAGACCTGATGCTGATTAAAGCCATCAGTTCTCATTATAATCCCGGCTCAGTTCAGACTCCCATCAGTTAGAAAGGCAGGGGTGATGGCTGAAGTTTTCAGACTGTTAGAGCTGCCGGGAGTCAGGATGAGTGTGGCAGGAAGCGTCTCGCAACATGAAGTCGGAGCCCCACGGGGAGTTTCAAGGAGTTTGAAGCACAGAGTGTCGGGCAGCGGTGCGTGGCGGCAGAAACTGATCCCCAATCAGTAGCATGGCCCCAAACCCTCTAGAGATGAAACGCTTAAGTACAGGTCATGTGGAGTCTGTACAGCAGATCACACCCAAGACAATAAAACCCTTTTAAAAATAGCGGTGCGTTTAAGATTTGTGCATTTGAATTAAGATTTTGATTGCTCTACATGGATGCAGGATGACATCACCACAGCTGGCCAATTAATCAGTCCATATGACTTCATGTTTACAGCTCTACAAGATCTGATCTAAAATGACACATTTTTCAGTGTGGACCAAATTAACGACCTCCCGCAGTACCTTAAAGGGACAGTTCACGTAAAAAATACCTATTTCTCCTCTTACCTGCAGTGCTCTTTCTCACTCTAGATTGTTTTTGAGATGCTGAGTGTCGGAGATATCGGCCATAGAGATGTCTGTCTTCTCTGGAATATAATTGAGTTTCTTTTGGTGCTCTGAGCACCACAAGCCGAGTGCCATCTAGTTGTATTATACTGGAGAGAAGAGAGAGAGCTCTACGGCCAATATCTCCAACACTCAGCAACTCATCCCAACACAATCTAGACTGATAAACAGCACTACAGATGAAATATGTATTTTTCATTTTAGGGTGAACTGTCCCTTTAAGTTGATATATTGTTTGTGGTTAAAGTGCCAAACAATGGACCCAATGCTATTAGAGTGTTGGATGTTTCCTGTATTGATTGCAGACAATAGCTTTCACAGGAAATTCAAGGACACATCCACTCCCCTATATCATGCATGCTACACTTCACCAGATGCATCTTTATTCAGCAGCTTCAAGGACATTTAAAAGATACTTTTAATGCGGGAATGGTGAGATTCCAGCGTCCCTGTGTGCGCAGAACAAACTGCTCTTAGTTTCGACCGTCTGACAGGAGGTCTTATTCTCCAAACCAGAATGTGCCATTAGGCAAATGGGCCCAGACAAGTTGTCGTTAGGACCTGTCACTGCTGAGAGATGCTCAGGCTGCTGTCCTCTCACACAACTGCAGCAGCAGACGCATTTTAGTCACCACTCAGACAACTGAATCATTCAGACATCTGAGATGAAACACATCTGTCCCCGCGGTAACAAAGTCTTTGAGCTCATATGTCATCATTTGTTAAAACATGAATTGGTTTGAAATTTTTGGGAGATTATTCATATTCTGTCAGTGTTCTCAAAAAAAAAAAAAAAAAAAGAAGGCAGGAAACGATCTTATTATTTAAATATGCAGACAAATTTAGAACAGGCTGTTCAAGAGACACCTTGTTCTTTGTTAGCCGCCAGGTGTTTTCAATGTCTCGTTCAGTCTGAGACTATAAAGCAGCAGGATGTGTTAGTCAGCTGGGGAACCAGGAGGAGCAGCAGGGCTCGGTGATGGGGTTCATATCAGTGTTCCTCAGTTATGACTTTATTTAATTAAATTCCTTTTTATGTGCAGTCTATTGGAGCTGCACGACAACGACGAGCGTGACGCCAAACAAAACTTCTAATATTTCCAGATAAAATGTTATATTTCATGCTTTCTTTAAGAGGTTCAGATGGAATTAGCTGATTATATATTTTAATAACAGGATTGTCATTTCACAGTGAAGAGTAGTCTACAGCTGCAGCATTACTAGATATACTAATGTCAACATATTAATCCACACAGACTAAATAAATGTCAGTACATTGTCCATAACAAAAACTAGACACATTAACAAGACATCGAGGTGGCTTGACTCAGTTTCCCTCTAAACAGAGCCTTGAACCTGTCCACAAAAGGTGTGAGACGCTGATCCAGATGTTCATTTTGTCAGCTGCATTACGAACACTCAGGTTTAGCTCTGGACTCCATTTCTCCTTGGTTCTCTCTTGTCGTTTCAACTTTCCTTTTCTTTGCAAACTTTGATAACATCTCGCTGCTAACATTAGCGTCACAAGATGGTCTTTTCTTAAAACTGTGCTGTCTATGCAGTAGAAGAACTTTTGCAATAGGTGCCACATGACCAGAGAAAACAGAGAAAAGGGGCTGTGGTATTTGCTTTTGCTCAAGAGGTGGAAAATCTACAGTTACCAGAATGCACTGCGCCACACTGGACCATTAGACGCAATGCAAGCTTGTCCGTTTTGACGCAGTAACATGATCTCAGCTCATATATAATCAGCACTGCATAGTTTTACAGTTTAATCTCAGTTGGTCTGTGTTTGAGAGAGAGAGGAGCAGCTCTCTGTCTCGATACGCTTCTATAATCTTTGTGTCCGTGGTGGCGGCGAGTATACAAAAAAAAAAGAGGAAATGCAATCTGTAGTTCAAGCAACAGCCAGCAAAACAAGTCGTCCCATAGGGAGATCTTGGCGCTGGTAAGATCATTAATACATACTACCCACATTGCTATGATACAGAGGAAATTGGCAAAGTATCCCTTTAGAATGTGGATACAGTAACACATGCAGTGCTCAACCAGAGGAAGATATATTCCTATGTAATATGTGAAGTGTTATGTGGGAAGGTCTGCATTGATTTTGAGTTCAGTCCAGATTTTGGGAGACTATACTAGCTTTCTATTTGTTGTGAACATGCAAGCTGTATTTGTAAAGGTCATGGTGTTCAGTTTCACAATGGGCACATAGAGCTACAGTGGGCAGAGGAAATCCGTAAATGAACCAATAGATAAAATCAGTGGTGTTTTCTTCATGTATGCTCCTCACAGAGCCTCTGTAAACTATTTTTGACCATTCAGGATAGTAGTTATTTTGGGAGAGAAAGTTTGCTGCGGCAGTCGTCCCTTCAGCTCATCAGGGTGGATGTTTCAATGACTGTGTATGTGGGATAAAGAGTCCTCATGAGCTCCAGGATCTGTTTGGTGGCAGAGCCTGAACTTTGACCTGAAGAGATGCAAGAAAAAAAAAGGAATTTCACAATAAAATGTATTTTTTTTTTTTTTTAAATGATTGTCAGGCGGAGGGTGAAAATGAAGTCAACAATGAACTGGCCAATCGGATATCTCTGTTCTACGCCGATGCCACGCCCATGCTGAAAACATTAAGCGACGGCACGACGAAATTTGTATCAGAGGTGAGAGTGACGGGAGAAAGCAGTGAGCACTTTGAGCACCTATGAAGTAGCATCCTCTCATTAGCTTTTCTGCTTATATATTAATTTATTTATTTACAGAACAAGAACCTGCCCATCGAGAATACAACAGACTGCTTAAGCACAATGGCGAGTGTGTGTAAAGTCATGTTGGAAACACCGTAAGTGACTTCCTGCAGTATTAAAAGCTCCTTCAGTTCTTGTTCTTTGTGTTCATGCATCTTATAATGGCGTCCTGTCTTTTCAGGGAGTACCGCAGCCGGTTCACCAGTGAGGAGACGGTGTCATTCTGCCTCCGGGTGATGGTCGGTGTCATTATCCTGTATGACTACGTTCATCCTGTAGGAGCTTTCGCAAAGTCGTCCAAAATTGATGTGAGTACAGCCATGTTCAGTAGGGTGGGGAGAAAATGTTTTTTGTTTTTTTTTCATTATTCTGTTTTACAATTTTTAGTTGACTTTTTAATGCCTGGATTGATATAATTCAAATGCAGAGGTTGAAATAAGTTGCTGCTCTTATTGTGGTAGTCTATGAGTAAGGTGACCGTTTCAAGAAAAACAAAGCTGAAGCAAGGAATCAGAAAATTATGGACGGTCCGAGGAGTAGAGCTTTAACTCTCCCCTGAGCCTGACTGGGCCCCGACGCAAGCTGCGCTTTGATTTCTCATTTTTTTCCTTGGGCTTGAGTCTCTCCAATTCTCACCAATTCTCACCAATTAACCGTTTCTTCTTTTTTATTTTCGGAAATGGGCAGATCTTGTTGATAAATTGCAGACGTTTTAGTTGATCGAATTAAGACAAGAAGAGACGAGAGGGTAAGAGACAGAGTGTGCGCAAGAGATAAGGATGAAAACTAAGAGAAAAATACATGACATAACACAACATGACATCATTTTTACAGTAAAAGTTTGGCTTCTTAATTGGGCATGAGAGTAAAACTCCTGCCTTAGGTTGGGCTCAGGTCGAGCTTGGACAGAAACTGCGTGGGTTCATGTGGGGTCAGGCCAGACTTTTTGTGCCAGATTAGAGCTCTACTGAGGAGACAGACCCTCAGCTGCTCAACTAACAACTCAAATTCAGCCAGCCTAGTGCCGGATCACCAAACCTTCTGTTGCTGCAGTTACACAGATTAGACCCAACTGGCTGTGAACCCCAGTGCTTGGGTTTCCCCCGGCTGGATTCAAGTTGCTACAGCTGCTATTGAAGCTCTGTTTATGGTTGATTGTTGCAATTCACATCAAATAGGCACCCGAGAAGAGTGATAGTATCAATCGGAAGCTACGCATATTGTCCCAGCATTAATGTTCAGAGTTGGAAGAAGTATTCACATCCTCTCTTAAGTAAGAGCACTAATACCACATTGTAAAAATACTCCACTACAAGTATAAGTCCTGCATTCAAAAACCTTACAACCTTCTCCATGTAGTGGAGCAGAAGTACAAACCTGCATAAAATGAAAATACTCAAGGAAAATAGAAGTACCTTGTACTTGACCGGCCACCTTCCCTCCACTGTCCCTCTTCACAGCTCTCTATATGAAGCTAACAATGTGTTTCCTGTCCACAGATGAAAGGCTGCATCAAAGTCCTCAAAGATCAGCCTCCGAACAGCGTAGAAGGCCTTCTCAACGCTCTCAGGTAAGCTTATGTTGAAATCAAATTGAGTTTTCCCCCCACAGCCCAGCATGTAATGTGATTGTAGCCACAGTCATGGCTTTGACTGAAAGGGAGAAGGCTGCTCATGCTGTGAGCTGAATGATCCTGGTGCCTGTTCATGAGCAGCAGTCAGGCCTCAGTGACTCACTCTCTCCACAGTCCAGCAGGGACTCGGTCAGCTGTGAGCCCTCTGTGCCAGATCTGGGCTGGGTGTCGAAGACTCTCCAGAAAGGCCGATTACATCTGACACCTCTGCCCCCTTACAGCCTCCCAAATTTTTAGCTGCCTCGCCTCGCTTACAGCTGCTCGAGATGATGGGGGACATTTCTGTGGCGACCTAACATCTGTATCTCTCTTTCTGTGTATCGGAGCCCGAGGCACGTCGACACTACACGGTCGCATGAAGTCATTCGCGTGCACAAGTCGCCAGATTTTCATTCAGTGGTTTCATCTCTGATCTGACAGAAGATGACAAAATATTGTAGATATAAGCAGCGGTGGAAACTGAGTAGATTTGTTCAAGTACTGTGCTTGAATTATACCATTTTATGCTCCTTCATACTTTTACTCCACCACATTTTAAAGTGGGATATTGTACTGCACTGCAGCTATAAATACATGGTTATAGATTTTACCAGTGGTGTCCAACCTGTTTGGCTTGTCCAAAAGAAAGTGTCTAGTTAAGACCCCTTTTTACATGTATTTATTTATTTATTATTTTATTTGACAGGGACAATACAAGTAGGCATTGTTAACATTTACATAAAATGCAAATGATGCAATGTGCATAGGACTTGAAGCTGTGGCTCATTTGCAGACCTCGTCCCTTGTTAGGCTTTTGAGGAATAAAACACACAACACAGCACTCTATTACAGGCATAGAGACTAACAATAGAGCAAACAGAGACAAACAACCACTACAAACAGTAGCTGAAACAACTTCCATCAGTGTCTTCACAAAGTTCCCAACACAAAGTTTGTGTTGACATCTACCCAATTTTTATGCCTCCACACTGGTGGCCAGAGGCAGTATGTTTTGGGGTCGTCTGTCTCGTTTTCATGGGTGCAATACCTCAGGAGCGCACTGAGGGAATTTCTTCAGATTTGGCAAAAGGTCTGCTTTGACTCACCAATGAATGGATCAGATTTTAGTGGTCAAAGTTTAAGGTCACTGTGACCTCATAAAACATGTTTTTGGCCATAACTTAAAAATATGTGAGCTAATCCTTACAAAATTTCACACAAATGTCTCACAGGATAAAATAATGAAGTGATGACATTTTGTATCCAATAGGTCAAAGGTCAGCTTCACTGTGACATCATAATGTTCTGCAAAAACAATTTTCAAATTGGTGACACTAATCTTTGGTGTCCACCTTGAAACTGTGCTGATTGTTTATATCTTCTGTACTGCCAGTTTAAAGATGTGCGTTAGGTATCCATGTTTTAGAATTTGTAGCTTCTTTACAGCAGCATCCATATTTGAGGCATTGTCTGCTGTCATGGCTTCATATGAGTCTGGACACACATGAATGTAAACTGCTACTTTACTTGTGGAGGCATACAACCACGATTAATCCTAGTATTTTTTCAAACAAAAAATGTTAAGTACAATAGGATGCACATAAAATCTGAGGAGGCAGATATAAAATGCAGAGGCCTTGAAAGAAGGTGGAACACAAACAAGCAAAACATCTTTAGAGTCTCTGAATTCTCTTGTTGCATTAACAGTTTCAGTGCAGGATTTCATTTCTTTATAAATATGGGTCTACCATCTCACACAATTCCAGGTGTTGTATGTTGGAGGTTCAGGTTTCAACCATGTAATTGTGATATGTTATAGAGCAGCCCCCCAAGAGTACTTAAGAATAGATAATATCCCTCTCCTCAAAGCCTTCAGGACTTGCTGTGCTGTGATTTTACTTCAGTGAATGATCTCTACACCTCCTCCTGCAGGTACACAACTAAGCATCTAAATGATGAATCAACCAACAAGACTATCAAGAGCATGCTGCAGTAGGACTGAGCTGCTACAACTGCTTGCCTCACACCCTGCTGGGGGGAGACGCCACTCTCCTGACTGATGTCGGTGCACAGAATGTTTTCTTTTTTGTTTTTTGTTGCTTTTTTTATTTTATAACAGAAAAAGAGCTACAGCTCCGCCCTCTTTTATAATGCAAAATGCTACTGCCATTATGAACGTCTTTTTCTGTGCCAAAAAGATGTTGCTGAGATGTAATGTTTTCGATATAAAGGCCATGCGACAGTGGCAGCTAATGAAAGCATTGTGGACCCTCTG
This sequence comes from Epinephelus moara, assembly GCF_006386435.1. Lineage (NCBI taxonomy): Eukaryota > Metazoa > Chordata > Actinopteri > Perciformes > Serranidae > Epinephelus > Epinephelus moara. The sequence continues at coordinate 15,494,872 of NC_065516.1, forward strand.
GTGTTTTTAAACCTTGTTTTTCCCTCTATAAGGGACGGGAGTGCTTTGACTTGAAAATTTAAAAGAGAGAGATATATAGAGAAGTATATATTATTTTTGTTTGATTCGTTATTTAATATTACATCCTCTGCATGATGAAATGATGTCTTTTCCTTCTATTTAAAAAAACTAATGGTTCAGTTTAATTTGTCTGCTCTGTTGTGCATTATGTTGTTGAAATGGTACTTGTCGAAATGAGATTTAAGAGTACTGTTTTTATATTTTTTATAGGTTTTAATTTGTGCATATGTCTTTTTTTCATAGTTGTGTTGTATTTTTCATTTGAAAACTTTAAACTGTGATGTGTGCAAAATCAAATTAAAGTTGGGAGTCTGTACTGTAAATGGACAGTATGCTGTGGCTGGAGGAATTAAAAGGAGAACTCTTGTTTTCTACAATCCGCCTTGTCAGGTTTGATCTCTTATCTCGCATCATCGTCTCCAGATGGGGAAGGGTTTTCTTTTTTTTTTTTTTCCTTCTTTTTTCTTTTGCAAAGGTTTGGGTTTTCAGAGAAATTCACCTTCTCACGCTCAACCACTGAACAGACAGTGAGGAAGAACCTCGTAGATCTCACAGCCTGATTAAATACACACAGTGACACACACACTGAGGCAGTTTAGTTTCTTCGAAATGAGCTCAGCTACAAGAAATAGTTTTAGCATTTTAGCATCATTAAGCCAAAGGTTGTGGTTTTTGGGCCTGCAACTTCTGTTTTCTTTGACTCTCGCAGCTCTAAGAGCATTGTATTTGCTGCAGCAGGCAGCAGGTTCTTATACCTCCCCACAGACGACAGCCATGGCAGGAGGCGTCATGTTTTCAGGTTGTCCACTGTCAATCTGTCCATTTTTGTGAATGCAAGATCTCAAGAACACCTCAAGGGAATTTCTTCGAATTTGGCACAAATTTTCACTCGGACTCAACAATTAACTGATTGGATTTCAGTGGTCAAGGTCAGTGTGACCTTGCATCTGTCTCATTCTTGTGGACGCAATATCTCAAGAACACCTCAAGGGAATTTCTTTAGATTTGACACAAATGTCATTGTCAATTGTACTGATAAGAATTTTGTGGTCAAAAGTCAAGGTCAGTGTGACCTTACAAAACATGTTTTTGATCCTGACCCAAGAATGCATGCTAAATATGACAAAACATGACAAAAGTGTCTAATAGGATAAAATAATGAAGTGATGACATTATATATCCCAAAGGTCAACTTCACTGTGACATCATAATTTTCTGCAAAAAAACACTTTTCTGGCCATTACTCAGCGCCATGTCTTAGGTACAGAAGGGACGACATTTGGTCAGACACTGAATTGGTGACATTCATTCTGGGTGTCCACCTTGAAACTGTATAGATCTACTCTGCAGCTGGGGGAAAGATGTGCATGAAGCATCCATGTTTTATTTCAAACTGTAAGAGAAACTAGACTAGTGTGCAGAGTAATACAACCGCAGGGTGGTAATTCTAGTTTTTTAGAGAAAAAAACAACTATACACTACCTGCACAACACCAAACGGCAGACAGACACATTTAGCAGCTAGCTGGAGAACACAGTGGAGCATTTAGTTGCCAAAGAGCCAGATGTTTCCCTGAGCAGTTGGTGGAGACCAAAAACAGAGCTAAAAGAGAGAACGTTGGACTAATAGTCATCAGGTGGACACAAACACAACTCCAAGGGAATGTCAATGTCGCTGGGTGACTGCTGGATGTATAGATAAGTAATGTTTGCTAATTTGTAAACTTAGGTGTTTATGTCAATTTGACATTCACAACTTGTTTCCACTGCCCTCAAGTGGCCAAAAAGTTAAAAAAAATAGTGCTGTGGATCAATTGAAATACTTCCATTAGTACACTTCAATCAGTCAATCAGTCAGTAGCTTTATTTGTTCCCATTAGGGCAGTTGGTTGTGCAGCAGTGGGATGCCAACATTTTGCATACACAAAACTCAGGGCACACAATAGAACACTAAGACCAGTGGTGTAAGGTAGTTAACACGTTACTAGTTAAAAGGCGCACACACACACCACTGGCAACTGTTCATAAAAAAAAGCCAACGGAATCTAATTTAGGGAGTTTTGCTAGTTGTAGATGAGCTCAGCTTGTCGGTCTTGACAAGTTAAAGTTAAATAAAGTACTGTTATAATCAAGTTAAATAAATGATTGCTATGATGAAGTTACATGAAAATAAATGTGCCTAAACTAGCTACCAGATATCGTCTTGTCACATGATCAAATAAAGACTTGACATTAGACAACATTAACATACATGTCACCCAACAGTCATCATTGCATACCTGTATATGACAAAAATGTCAAAATTATTCATTTAACTAAATCGTTTTTTAAATATATACAGTTTATTCAGAGTTTTATTTTATGTAGAATAAGCATTTAATTTAGTTTTAGATTGCTACTGACTATTTTACCCCAAAAGAAAAGAAAAGAAAATCATGAAGGAGAAGGGTTTGCATTTTTGAAGGCATATAGCCTATAGCAAATAGCACCATGTTTAATTTAATGTGAGTGCCCCATTGAACACAGGTGTAGTTCTGAGGTGGCAGTCTGAATCATTTGCAAGCCCATAAAACATAAATACACAATAAAATATTAAGTCATTTAAATGGATTAGAAAATCCCAATAAGTTAAAGATAACCAACCAGGGGCGTCGGTGGCTTAGTGGATAGAGCAGGCGCCCCATGTACAAGGCTGTTGCCGCAGCGGCCCAGGTTCAACTCCAGGCTGTGGCCCTTTGCTGCATGTCATCTTTAAAAAAAAAAAAAAAAAAAGAGAAAGATAACAAACCAACAAGTTAAACCATTTGGAAGTAACTACCTTTTCCTCTTAGAGTTTAGGGCGGAAATGGTTGAGGAGTATTAGAGTCTGTTGGTTCCACGTTGTACGCTGTGTACCCTATGCACTTGGTGTAGTGTGTGAATTTCGAGAGGGTTGTCTTGTCTCAAATAGAATACGGCTACTGTGCACTTACCAAAAAAGATGATTGCAATATTTGACCACCTCTTCTTCTTCTTCTTCTTCTTTTGAATTTTAAAATATCTGCCAGTTTGTTTGCTTGTTCACTGAATCAACCGCAGTCATTGTAGCTTCCTCTTCCACCAGTCTCTTGCTTTCCACTTCGTAGCCAAGATGGTGACCATTGAGGCTGAGGAGTGTCCAGTGTCCACACTTTGTGACCGTTATGAATACACCATCCAGGTACTCAGTAGTGTTAATCGTCTAGATCAGTGTGCTTTTGTGTGCTCTTTTGTATAACAATATAGACTTATGATTTTGTATGGTATAAACACTGAGAGTGTTGATAACTGAGCTGTACTATAGAGGTGCTGGTAGTTGTAATGCTTTTTACCTCCTCACAGAGCTGAGCTAGCTGTTTCCACTTGTTTACAGTCTGTATACCAATCAAAGCTATCCAGCTGCCAGCTGTAGCTCCGTATTTACTGCACAAACATGAAAGTGGTATTAATTAACAAGATAGGATTGATTAGTTCCAGTCTCATGAAAGATAACCTATTAGAGAAAACAGGAAATGTTTTGTTTCTCTCTCAGATAAAGAAAAATAACCATTTGAGCCTTTGTCACGGTTACATATTCACTAAATGTGCTTCTACATTTGAGCTCTTTTTGCCTTTTGTGAGTGCTTCATGTCGACTGTGTTTAATGGCTCATTAAGAAATATAGTTTTATGATGTCAGTGACGAGTGATCATCTCCCTTTCATAGAAAAAAAAGCTTTTCTGAATCCATTATTTCGTCTTTACATATTAAAGCTTTTCACCTTTTACTCTCAGTGAGAAAAAAACAGTAACATCCTTTCAGTTCATTTCAGTCCACTAACCTTTCCTTCTTTTTTTTTTTCCCGGTTATGTGTCAGAGTAAGAAGGGGGCTACTCTTGGGTGGGCACTGCAGCACTATCAGCAGTGCGTTGGAGAACTTCTCAGGGTCAAAGACAGAGAGGCAGCAGAGTGTGGATGGGTGTGTCCTCTGCAGCATCACTGCACTAACAGACATGTGAAAGGAAGGAAGCGGGAGGGAGTGAAGGAGGGAGGAAATAAAGTGGTTTAATCTTGGGTGGGTTTTAAAATCCTTGAGGGAGAGAGTGGTAAAAAAAAAAAAAAAGGGAAAGTGCTTAGCTTCGGTTGCAGTTTATTTTTCAAATGAATGAATGCAGCTTAAACACGGTTGTAGAGGATGCAACACTCACAGCCAAAAAGCTGCCTGTTCGTCACCGTGACAACTTCTCAGTGGGCAGCGGTAACCTTGTTCTGATCTCCCACCGTGACCCTCGATGCAGAGGCTCTCACTCATCCTGCACCATCAGCTGCTGCAGGCGGAGACAGCAGCTCTGATAGCCAGATGAATGAACTCTTTCTCAGTGGAGGGCTGTTGCATTTAATCGAACAAGAAGTCAACCTTTCCTCTGATGAGTTTAGATCTTCCACATCAAGAAATTGTGCTGTTTGGAGGCGTGGCTGCAGCCAAAAAACCCTCTTAAAATGTGTTATGCAGATTAACAGAGGATACAAAGAGATAGATAAAAATCTGTGAATATTGTGAAGTGAATGAGGTGGAAAATAACATAAATATTTTTCTCAAGTCAAGTCAAGTCCATGTGAGGCTATTTATAGCCAGATATCACAAATCACAAATTTGCCTCAAGGTCTTCCGTCCTTAGACCCTCGACCCAACTCCCTCAAACAACATGAGGAAAAAAACTGAGAAACCTCAGGAGAAGTCCATCTTGCAGTATGGACAGATGTGCAATAGATGCCATGTGTACAGAATACATAAACATAATAAGATTGCAGTATGGATAATCAGGATGGCAAAATTATAGATTGATCTGCTGTCCTTTAATCCATGATCTGTGCCAAACTTTATTTAAAACAGCAAATGTTCTGGATTTAGATTTGACATGAGATAATAGAATTAAGGATGGTGCTTTAAATGAATACGTTTTTGGATATGTTTTCTGAGTAGGGCTGCGACTAATGATTATTTTCATTGTCAATTAACCTCATTGTCATCATTTTCTCGATTACTCAGTTTATTGTTTGGTCTGTAAAATGTCAATCAGTGTTTCAAAGCCCAAAATGATGTCCTCTAATGTCTTGTTATTCAGCATGCTGTCATAGAGGAGTAAAGTAACCAGATGATATTTACATTCACAAAGCCGTAATGTCCTTGTCTCTTAAAAAAAATAGTCAAACTGCTCAATTGATTACCAGATTAGGTGGCAATTGATTTAATAATCAACTAATCAATGAATCGTTGCAGCTCTATTTCTCAGTTAATCATGGAAAAAGAGGAGAAGAACAACATTAACTCTTCAGACGTGATTCAGACATCATCTGTTTTAACTGACACGAACTGAGGCATAAATGTAGATTTTGTTGCTATTTGTGTTTTACATTTATTATTATAGAACCATTTTTATTGTTACATATCAGCTGGGACATTACATTGTATATAGGTTTTACATATTTGTATGCAGTCAACATATTGTGCTGTAAGATGCTGAGAAGAAGGTGGACACTGTGCACATCCGCCCCTGTAAGGTGAAGGTGTTGTAAAAATGCAGAATCAGAATCAGAAATACTTTATGGATCCCTGAGGGAAAATTGTGATTCGATACAGTTGCTCTGTTGTAAAGGATAGAGAATTATAAGAAGAATAAGAGTATGAAATAGATGTAACTATCAAGCAATAACATAAAATATAATAGCAATAAAAATGTGCATTACAAATAAACATAAAATATGCATTATGCAACAGTGTTAAACAATACTACTTAAAATATCAAAAATATTAAAAGATATTAATATTAACATATCATCACTGTGCTGTGGCTGTTAGTGTGAAAATTTAACTGCAATATATACATCAATGGAATAAAACAACAATAGAATAAGAGTGAATATAACAATATGTACAGTTACATGGATAGTATGTTGAATAAACATGTACATATGAAAGCAAACATTTAATGAGGCAACATTTCGACCTTCAGGTTTTCCTATGTTGACCTTGAGTGTGTGGACTACCCGTCTTTTAACTTTAAAATTGTGGATGTGAGACATTATTTGAATGTGGTTTGTTTTTTGACTTGCTGGATGTTACACCATGCCAACGCTTCATTTTGCTTCTGAAGTTTGTATCAGCACTTAATTTGTCATCTTGGACAAGGTGCTTCTTCCGCCACTCTCATAAACAAAACCCAGATGGACTAACATTGTTGGTGACATTATGAATTTGGAGATGTCTGCAGAAAGGCCACATGATGTTAAGTGTGAGACAGCCGAGCATTTTATCCTACTTGGAGATGAAGAAGCTGAGGTGCTGATATTTTTTAAATTGTATTTTGAGGTATTATGTTCATAGAAAACAGAGAGTGGAGCGTCTCATTCAATGCACAGTCATGAACAAATGTTTTTCATGTCTGATTTATGCCAAAATGCACTGAGAGTGCCAAGCACGAAACGTGTTGCAATTAGAAGTAGCCTTTTTGTGTTTCTTTTTCCTTTTTGCACCTGTGTTGTGAGCACATTGAGCACATTTAAAATGTGATTCTGCTTTTTCTGCATTGACCCATTTGGGCGGCTGATTCCTCCACTGTTACTGTGTGTTGCTGCGCATATGAATCGTGTTGTTTTCATACTCGTTAAACTGTTCAGTGACCTCATGTTGCCCTATAAGGAAGCATCTGGATTTGTAATGTTGCTCCACTCAGGTTTTTACCTTAATTTGACGTTCATACAGATATTTTTTTTCTGTTTTCTCTTTTTACAAAACATCAAATAAATAAATAAAATATTGTCTGATTAAAATTTGCCCAGTTGTCATGGAGACAGTTCAGCTGTGTCATGTCACGAGAGGTTTGAAACCTTTAGAAACAACCTTACCCTTTAATGTGTGAAAATCTTTACTGCTCTTCTACCAACCCAATCACCAGAATACATTTTGGATTTGTATGTTTGGATTTGGAAGTTTACCATGAATATGTTACATTTGCAAGTTTCGTATGTTGAATTTGTACATTTCATATGTTGAAACTTTACATTTCAATTTTCAGTTTTAGGTTGTGACAATGTTGTGGTTTATGTAGTGTGGTTATATTTTGGCACAAAAACCACCTAGCTAGTTTTGGCTCATACCCAGTTTTGTCACCACAAGCACAGCTGGAAATGTCCCAACGTTTAGTTAAAAATGTCCATTTCTCAGCACAAACACAGTTGGAAAACTCCAGATGTTTCGTTAAAAATATCTGTATTTGTCACAACAAAAATGGCTGGAAATGTCCAGACTTTCAATAGAAAAAAAACAGGTTTGTCACCACAAACACGACTGGAATTGTCCCAGTGATTCAGCCTGTTCTTATTCCCAACTTGTCAAATACCTCTGCTTTGTCAGTGATTTTGGTGTTAGATACCGCCGCATGGGGGCACCTTTGGCGGCGGTATGATATGCACCAGGCAGCTGCTATTTCTGATGCTGATGGCCACAGCCGAACTTGACAAATACCACTGCCATGTCAGCAGATGTTAGTGATAGACACCAAAGCACCGAGACACTCTTCTTGGCAGTATGACATGCACCAAGCTAATTCTGACACAGCTGGAAACATCCATTCATCCGTTTTCAACCACTTACCCAAAGCCGGGTCGCGGGGGCAGCAGGCTGAGCAAAGTATTCCAGACATCCCTCTACCCAGCAACGCTTTCCAGCTCCTCCTGGGGGACCTTGAGGTGTTCCTAGACCAAACAAGACATGTAATTCCTCCAGTGTGTTCTGGGTCTGCCCCGGGGCCTCCTACCAGTTGGATGTACCTGGAACACCTCAGGAGGCATCTGCTGGAAACAACCATAGTGTAAAGACTGAGAAAGTCCATAGGTCCATAGGGTGGGTAGAGGAGGAAGTTGATGGGTCAAACAAACATTGCACTTTGACCCAGGAGCCTTGATGTATCAAGTGATGTGACACTATCTTAGTAAAAGCTGGACTTACTTGAAGCCAGACCATTGTTTTTCACACCTAACCATGTGCTTTTGTTACCTCAACTTAAAGAAAATAAATGTAAAAATGAAGTGTTTTACCTACGTAGTAAGTTTATTTTGAAAAAGACTATATGATCGATGATAAGATTTGTATAAAACATTCAAATGTAGCATATCCCTTTGCAGAAATCTACAGTCCCAACATTTTCTCTTGGTGACTGTGTCACTTCTGCGGGTCATTTGCCAGCAGAAGAAAATATAAATTGATCCTGGCTGTTAAACTTACAGGTATCTATAAAACCTGGCTTCATTTTAGCTTTTTTCAAGGCCAGACTCTGGACAGATCTTACGTACAGCATCAGTAGAAAACAAGGCAACCATTAATAATTTCTTGTAACCCTCCTTAACCACCGTAACTTGGGCCCCTAACAGAGGAACATAATTGAGAGGAAGTGAATTACGATGTTATTAACACCTCACAGATAACATCTCTTTCTCATGACCCCAAACGCTCATCGTGTGGCACACGATGTCACACTTAAGGCAGAAAGGAGGTGATGTTGTGTTAATATATTTTCGGGTTTGACTGGGTTTGAAGAAGTGAAAACCATTTTTGTGTTTTTCGGGGACAAATCGGCCCCTTCTTACACAACGAGGCCTTCTCTAAACACACACTGAGTTGATGTGTTGACAGTTTGGACTATTACAGTATGTGCCACAGTGATCTGGCACAACTGTCAGTTATTTCTGAGTAAAGAGTTTCTTCTTTTATTCCAGTGAAAACCCCGGCAGCCTGAGAACAACTGTGTTCTGTCCATAAACCACAAGGCCCTAACACATTGCTCATCTGTCTCTTGGGTGAGACAAGTTCACTTTTCTGAGAAAGACAACGGCTATCCTCTGAGACCACCCCGCCACCCTCTCAACCACCCCCTCACAGATGTAGACCCCCACCCCCTTAAAAAAAAATCCCACTTCCTTCTGCACGTTGCTTTAATCGGGGGAGTCTTAGTTAATCAGTCGTGTCAAAACATTAACGGCTCATTGAGGATCACGTTTCATGCCAGCAAAACTGTACCAAGAGTGCTGTAATCTCTGTCCGTTGGGCAGATAGCACTATTTGCTTGGGCAAAGCATCAGTGCTTTATCAGGAACTAAGAGTCAGTTGAAGTGTTGCCACACATCAGTGAGAGAGCAAAAGTTCCTCTAAAATACTGTCAAAAAAAGTGAATGTTTTACACCAAGAAAAATGTGCTTTTTGTTTTTGTCTGCTTTTGCTCATAAGCAACCTGTAACACTTTCAAAATAATTTCATACAGTCCATACGAAGTGACCAGACACACAGAGGAACATGCATCATTAAACTACATTTGGAATAATTAAAATAAAACAAAACAACACTTTTCTTCCCTTTTCTTTGTGCAAATTACTGTCGAAAGTGTGAATATTCTGATTATTGTGGTAGACAATTAATCAATTAGTTGTTTCACAGGAAAAATAACGTGAAACTATTTTGATAATCTATTAATTAGAGTCATCTTCAAGCAAAAATGACAAATTTTACCTTTTAACAGCTTCTCAGTGGTCAAGATTTTAAATTGTAAACCAATAATTTATTGGCTTTGTGATATAAGTTGGAAAAATATGTGTAAACTTTAAAATTTGTCTTCAAATTTTTCATCGATTAATCAATAAATGTAATAATTTCGGATCACTCAATAAATATATAACTGTTAGTTGTGTTTATACACAGGGGCGTCATAGTGGGGGGAAAACTGGGACTGAGAGAGGCCCTCAAAAAGCCTGAAATGAAAAGTTTGGTTTTGTTTGCAGTTGTTATTTTTTTTTTTTTTCTAAGTAATTAGTGCCATAACGCAATTAAAACTGGCTGAATAAATTGGTTGAAGGACTACACTTTGTATTTTAAAAAAGTGGAAGCTCTCTAACGGTCCTCTCACCCCTTAAAGGTGCAAAACGGTTTAGTCCACCTCTGAGCTACAGTTCGTTTCTTAACATGGAAATCGGGCTTTCAAAACAGAAAACAAAAGAAAAACTAAAGAAACGAAAGGGAAAGAAAGCAAACTGAGAAGAGAAGAAGGGCGGGGGCCCACAGAGGTTGCTTATGCGTCTACACTGACGCATAACCTGATAATCTTGAGTGCTCTGGAGCTTTCAGTCGTATCGCACTGTCTTCCTCAGAAGCTGGAGATATTGTTGAAATAGAAGATGTTTAAATTTCCATTTTACTGAGAAATGTAGGCACTTTTTTTTGTACACGTTGAGATTTATAAAAGTTAAGATTCAAGGTTGTTGACCTTGCAAACAAAACTTGACAGACCAGGGATGGAAATCTCGATTTAGCTGTTAGTTGGTTGGTCGGCCCACCACCTAATTCCAAAATGAACTATCCCAACAACTATTTAATGTATTTCCACAAACTTTGATACCAGCATTCATGGTACCCAGAGTATGAAGCCTCCTGACTCTGGTGATCCCCTGACCTGTCCTTTTCTACTGAAACACCTCAACATCTGCTGGATGGATTGCCATGAACTTTGGTACAGACATTTGTGTTCCCTTCAGGATGAGTTATATTCACCTTGGTGACTTTTATCACCATAATCAGGTCAAAAAATAGTTTTGCTCATAACAAAATACCTGCAAACCAGATTACACTCCAATCAGCCTCAGCTTTTCTCTGTATTTAGTACGTATTATCAAATGTTAGGTTATGTTTCAGGGATTTGAGGATTTGTGACTTTGCCCAGACTTTTGTTGGGAGGTCTGGGGGATCCGCCCTTGGCACCCTATTTTTTTTTTTTTGATAAACTGGCTTTATTCTGATGCTTTATATGCACTCTGGCGTCTTTTTTACACTCAGGGTACAAAATAAATTCCCCCTGTGAATCAGTTTATTTTCATTGTAAATTACATAATGATTGGCAGGCAACCAGACACCCTAGTGTGGGACAGATTTGGTCCGTGGGCCATATGAGTATCACTGCTGTCAAACCTACATCCTATTTTGTATCTAATTTTTCTCCTACTGTCTCCATCAGTCTGACACCATCACAGAACAAATGTGGAGGATGACTAATTTTCACTTCTGCCACATAAAAAGAAGCAAAAATTGTCAGACGTTACTTACGTTATGTATCATAGGTAGGCCAACAGAAGAACATCTTCTCAATTATATAGGATCTCCTCAGGAAATAGCATAGGTTCAAGGCTTTTTAGAAAACATTTGGGGATGGAGCCCCTGAGGCCACCCCTCCGCTCCACTCCTGGTCTTGTCTAATAATCAGTATTGATATCTAACAGGATGTTCAGTCTTATTAGTGCCACAGCGAGAAAATGGAGTGACTTCATAGAGTTCACTGTTTCCAGGATGTTGAACTGATTTGATTTATCCCCAGTCTGACCCACAGTACACTGACAGTTGCAGTAAGTTTAGTATTGCGTGCAGATGCGTGATGATGATACTGTGCTCATGTTTCACACCTTCACAAGATGCTGTGTGAGTGTAAGAAGCACCTTAAGTCGTTGTCTTTTCCTTGTTGACAGAAGAAACCATGTTCTACATGTTGAACATCACACCAGTCATTCACACATGGAAAAACAGCCTGTCTGGATGGAGGGGCACGCAACAGAGATTTAGGCTAAAGATGACGGCAGCTTTTGCTCCTCTAAAGTTGACTGTGAATTTTGAGTTTACTTATATAACTAACACGCTGTGGTTCATTTTCATGATATGGCTGATGATATACGATATGGACTTTGTGGTTGAAAGCTCCAGATAAAGCTAGTAAGTGGACCTTGTTTAAAATCATTATGTCAGATTTACAAGATCCACAATAAACGTTCAAAAGAAATATTGGTACCACTTTCTGCTAAAACACACTTAACAAAGGGTTCACAAGTTGTAAGTGATGTTGATTCATATTAATAACTCATTTATTAATGCTGTTTATAGCAGTAATGCACCATTTGTATTCAGTACTGTTTTATATCTGGATCTAAATTAACTGACCTGCAATGTTTTAATTATTTAGAGAGTGAAAATGATCAACCAAGTTATGGCACATTAACAGTGAAATTAATTAATCACAACCTGGCAACCCAAAGACTGTTGTTATTAAAGAGTTATTACTGGCCAGCAAAGCATTAATAAATCATTTATTAACCATAATACAGCTGTTTGTTATGTTGTTGTAAAGTGTAGTTTGTGAAAAACTGCTTTCTTCTTTTATACATTTAGAGAGATGTTTCCCAAAGTATTGCAATAACTCGTTAAAATTGTTATAACTGTATCAGAACATGTTAAATTTGGTTTTTCATTAATTTTGAAGAGTGGTTTCCTAATTTATTACAAGCTATAAAGAACTGATGAATAATTAATTAACCATTAATTTTAGCTACAAGCTCACAAAATATGGTAATACCTAAATGTCAAACATTTTGACAGATTTTCCTAATTAATTACTAGTTGATTAAGTATTCTAAATAATAAGTGATGTATCCTTAACGTTTAATTTGTTAGAAACCAATTTGTTCTTTTACAGGTTTATTACAGTCTATAAAGCATAAATAAATAATTTAAAAAAAAAAAGTGGTACTGAAATATCACCTGTTTATTCACACACTTTGGCAGATGTTTTCCAGTTGTGACGGGCCAGCCAAAACCTCAGTGTTCAGATTCAAAACTAAGAATAACCTCAAAGCTCCAGGTTCAGATTGAAACTTGGACATCAAGATTTTTCTGTCTGCATATACAAAAGTGTCGTGGCCACATTCACTTCCACTTGCAGTTTTGATACACCCTGCCTATTGCAATTTCCTCAGACGGAGGTCCTGAAGGGAGTCGACCGTTTTCTGTCTTCTGTAGGACCATAAATCATGGCTCTGAGTCCTGATGACTGTGCAACTGTGGTTACAGTCTCCACCATCGAGGTTCGTCTCCAGCCATCCTGTCACTGAGTAATATCCGACAGAATGGCACAACATTCAAATGAGAGGCCCCGGCTGTGTGTGAAATCTGCTGGTGTGGTCTCCCCAGGTTATTGTGTTTCAGTGGTCGTCCTGTTCAGGCTCAATGGTGAAATAGTTTCAGTTTTTTATTCTTGGTAATAGGAAATCTTGGGTACGACAGTGTGGAAATGTTTTAGAGCTCTGTAACACTTATGAAGATGTAGACAGCAGCCGATTAGCTTAGCTTAGCATAAAGACTGGGAACAGGGGGAACAGCCAGCCTGGCTCTGCCCAAATGTATCGAATCAGCCTGCCAGCACCTCGAAAGCATGCTAATCAATATGTTACATGTCATAACCAAGGTGTTAAAACAGCAAGTTTTTTAATGGGGGGTTTATTTCTTGGGTTGTCAAACAAACAAGATATAACATCTTTATTAATGAGTTTTAGAAGTGCCGATGAACATCTTTCTTTACACTTTGGACAAGGCCAGCTGTTCCTAATTGCTAGCTGTTTTCCACTTTTTATGAATGCTAAGCTAAGATAACTGGCTCAAACAGCAGGGCGCTACACTGGGACTAGGGGGTGCTATAGCCACATCACAAAACTGTGTGGCCCCAGTTAAGCTCCCTCAAGCATCTTGAGATCCAGACATGCCAAACTGACTTCAAAGAACTATGGGCAATGACAGCCAACTGTTGCATCACCTCACATTGTCTGTGTCTCAGCCAAAAAGTTGCAAATGAACATTCCGGAAACGTAGGTTCTGCGTCTGCATGAGTGGGAATACCTCTCCACACCTGCAGACGACGGAAGTCTATAATTGTCATTCAAAAAGGGAAACCTGAAGACCGTTTTGATGCTAGTTAGCCAGTTAGCACATTAGCAACACAATCCAATGTTGAAAGAACAGAGCATATTAACTGTGCGCCAGTGAACGACAACACAAACCATCACAAAATGTTTCCGCTGAAAAGAAAAATAATCTTATCTTATGTAACAAGCTTGTTTTAGTCTCACTCCCTCTTGACTTCAGTTGTTTACTTTCCTCACTTCTGTTCCTCTTCTTGTGCGCTGAGCTGAACTGCCAGTCAGAGTGGTTTCATTCACTGGCAGGATCTGCCGTCTTCAACCCCGATTCAACATGCTGAACTGGCTGATAAAAAGCCGACGGGGGCCAATGAGGGCCAACGCCGCAGGATACACTGCACCACCTAGGTAGACAGACGCTCACCGACTGCCCAACATTGACTGATAGCCGACCGTTGGCTTGGTGTGTCAGGCTGTCTGATGTGTTTGCCTACATAAGGCTACATTATGTGACTTATGGACCATTTTCTGATCAAAAGAATTATGATCAGATTATGCATATGAAATAAATGCACTTCTTGTTATTGTTGCAGGTTGGGTGTATTTTGTTGTTTGTCATTGTGGCTGCTTGGGCGTTGTCTGGTGCTCAAGTCTTTCACCTTTGCATGTTAAAAGACGTTACATTCATTGCTTTGTGGTCTCTTGTATAAGGCTTATAGCTATTTTGTTGATTATTCTTTGGCCAAATTCAGTTAAAAACTACATTTATGTTTAATATGTTGTGTACCATATCTGCTTTTATTGAAAAAATAGGATTACTTTCTAAGCATCCCCACATATTGGTCTATCTATCTATCTCTTGTCAAGAAAGCGGATTTTCCCAAAAATGACAAACTGCTTCTTCATGTGTGCTACGCTGTTACAGTCTGCACTGCAGGTTTATTTGTTGTAAATGGTCATGCGATGTCATGAATTGATGTGTGCACTTGTTCCTCATTTGTTTTCTGACACACACATGATTTTGTTTTGATGTTATGTCGAGTTGACGACACAATAAAATCTTCAGAAGAATACAGTTTTGACAGCAGATCACAGAATAATAATTTATGTTGAGACAAACTGTTTTCTCTCTTGTGATCTCAACAGGAAAATAAAACATCTTCATGTTGGTCTCTTGAGTTTACTGTAGCGGCATTTATGCAGCGCAGATAAGTGTGTTTATGACTGATATGCTTCTTTAACAAATAGACAGATAAAAGCCAAATTAAATGTATTTTGATGTATTTAGTCTGTAGTATCTTTACAGTGCTCACATTTTGAAACGATCATTTGAATTCTTTATGACTGTAATAGATCAGAGGAGAGATTTATTGATTTGAAAATGTCACTGATTATATCTTCCAAATCATAGATCATGTCGGTGATACTCTCTTTTGGCTCCACAGTGTTTCCTTCCTAAGGCTGATGAGTGTATTCATATTGAATTAGAAACCAGGCAGGGTGTGTGTGTCTGTGTGTGTGTGTGTGTGTGTGTGTGTGTCTCTGTTTGTGTGTGTTGAGAGATGGGAGGGGTGTGTCAGCCGGCGCAGTGCTGCTGCTGCTGACTTTAGCCTGAGCCGAGAAGCTCCAGCTGCTACTGAGCGTTCACATTACTGTAATCAAGCCCTGTTGGCAGCAGTCACACTGTTCCTCTCCACCTCCAGCCCTCATGCCATGCTTCAGGATTATCTTACATTACTAGAAAGGGCGCTGTAAAAGATGTTCCGGCTTAAATAAGACTTTTAAGGTGAGCAGATTTTTGCACGTGGGGTTATTATTGGCCATTGCACTTGTCTCTAGTGCAGGTTTAAAGCCTGTTTTTTTTCCTTTTTAAAAGACAACACATGTGACTTATGGCAGATCGCTCCTTCAGCGAGATTCAAGCTGAAGTAAAATAACCTCACCTGATTTTATGATATGATTTAAGGACTGAGGTGCATTTGTTGCAGTGCTCATCCCTCTCCAGCAGCACTCTCATTAGTGACCTGCTACTCTGCAGGGCGTGTCACATGAAGCAAGAAAGGACAGCAGCAACTACAGCTGCAGCTGTTTGTGTCTAACATACGAGAGGAAATCTTTTATTTATTTCAAAATGAATTTAACAAAATGTCACCTCACAATTTACATCCTCTGCAGCAGCAGTCACGGCTGCACCCAGAATAAAAAAAATCCAGCAAGGTTATCTTTTCATAATATCCTTTTTTGATATGTGAAAGATGCACTTGGGAGTAAAAAAAAACTTCTCAATGTCAAGATTTTTTGACTTACTCACACCCACAAACACACACACTTGGTCTGGTGGTGAGCCTGCAGGTGGTGCAGTAGCATCAGCTTTGGCTCACAGCTCTGTCTGTCGGCCTCTCCCTGACTGGAAGAAGAGCTGCTGACTGGAACACATTTCCTCCGCTCTGCTCTGCAGAGGGAAAATACTGATTCAGCTCTTATGGGAGCACCCCGTCTCTGGGGTTAGTGGGGCCGAGGATATCACCACCGCTGCTAAAGACACCCACATCCCGTCCTCATCACTCTCTGACACCTTTAGAGCATACAGATTAAAGATTTTTAATAAAACACAGATATTGATCTGCTGTTAACCATGGCTAAATGTGAAAGCTTCTGATAATGCTGAAGATTTTTTTTGCACTCGTTTTGTGAATTCAACGTATATTTGACATGATTAGAAGCCCAGGTTGATGTTCAGGCTCTTCTTATGTGTCAGAACCATGCGTTTGCTAATCACAGTGCCGTATAGAGGAGGATTGTCAGTGTGTGAGAGGGGCCTTAAGGTGATGATAACTGACTGAGCCCGGCTGCTGGCTGGACGACCTTCTCTGGTCTTTACAGCCTGGCAACACCCTAACACCTTCACATGCCCCTGCAGAGCGCATCACCCCCCTCTTCCTCCTCCTTCCTCTTTTACATCACCCCTCCTCAACCACCACCACCAAACCCTCACCCGCGCCTGCTATTCCACATGAATAATGCAACGGGCCTCCTCGTCGCTACCAACATGCCACGGCATGTTTTATTCACACTAAAGTCAGACAGATCTCCCCTCGCCACTGCCCAGATCCGTGAGCCGCCCGTCGGCCCAAAAGACATCAGCATCAGCTCAGTGTGTCTGCTCGCTCATCCTCCTTGACCTGCACATCCCTGCAGAGGAGAGCGACCCCAGTTTTTAATGGAAGTGCAGCGCTGGAGGTAAATATTTGCATTTAATTTTGGACACCCTGTCACATCCTGCTGAAAATAAATGGGCTTCATTCAGTCGTCCTTTTCTATTCCATTTAGCTGTTGTCTTGTTGTGGTTGTTTGTTTGTACATTTTCAAGGTGGTATCATTTCTACACTCTTAATAACACACTGAAATAAAAATGAATACCTCTCTCATCCTGTGCTGCTATCACCATTGTTCTGCTGTCTTTTATTGTGTGCTGAAATTGAATTAAAATCTCCTGCATTTCACATCCACAGTTTGCACTTTGGGTCTTATGGATACATTTGCACCACATTTCTGTTAAACAAACCAATATAATGGGTCAATAATAAGAGCTAATTAGGGTCAGGTTGTTAAAAATCCCTCTGACTAATTGGACCGTGTGACCTTTGACCTTCTGGAAAAGGCCTGCAGAGGATCTGGACCAAAGTTCCATTTATTAACAAGCATTTATTAAGAGAATGCTAGCATGTATTAGTGCATCCAAGAAACAATAATCACCAGTAAAAAGGGATTCTGATGAAATATGTCCCTATTAAAGGAACACTTCACCCACAAAATGATAATTTGTATATCTATTACTCACCCTGTGTTATGTTGAATTCAGACTGAAAACGTTGTTTTTCTTGCATGGCTTTACAGTGAATAAATAAATCCAAAAATGGAGACAATTCTTTATGAAATGAACTAAAGGGAGGCTGCATCAGGACATTTATTCACAAACTCTCACACAAGTCGTTCAGTGTAATCCAAGTCTTTTTATATCTGTGTTGTTTATCTCCAGCTTAATGTTACGATACTGTTTACCTTTCACCTGTGTCACTTTCTGTCTGTAACCTCTTTGTCTACTGTCTCTTCAAAATAAAAGCACTGCCATGTTCACCTGAAATAACAACATAAAAGCAACATAAATACATTACAAATGCAAATTTAACACGTCAGCTACTCAACACACTACTTGAAACACTTCTGCATGAAAAGGTTCATGCACAAACTAGTGGAACACCTGACAAGTGCGTGTTTGAATTCTGCTCATTGAAATGAACGCACAGAGTTCAAACTCACAAGTTTGCCATGATACGCTCCTTGTCTGCAGAAGTATTTTTAAGGGTATGGTCTGAGCCAAAGTGCATGTGTTTGGGAAGTACTGAGCTTACGACTAGATAAATGAGAGTTGAGAATTTTTGAAGGGTGTTTTCATATAATTTTGCTGTTGTTAAATGTGTACCCCTATGACTCCAAGTCATCAAGAATTTTATCAGTTTTTTAAAATATTTTATCTACAAGTGCACGTCACACACTGAGCGAGCCGCCTGTTAATGACGCTGTCGGCAAAGCAGTAATGATTGTGCTAAGTGGCTAATGGGCATGTAGCTACTTCCATGTTTCAGATGATACGTCATGTTTGTAGTCGACCAATGAAGATGAGTTTACATATCACCTTGGGTTCGTCCTTCACCTTCTCAAAATGATCCCACACTTTGGATTTCCTGCCCGACATGTTATTAACTAGCCTGTGGAATAACCGCAGGTACCAGCCCTGGAAATTAGGGGCCGTCTTTAACCACCTCACAGCGCGAGGTCAGGCACTGGGTGCTACTCTTGTGCCTTTTTGTGCCAGCTTTTATGAGGGCGAAGGCAGGTTGCATCAACCTTAACAAGCATCGTATAGCCTATTTACCTGGAATCCTGAGTGCAGAGCTGATCTTCTTCCAGGCGCTGTTTATAAGTGTGTAGTCCTATCGTCTGTGGGACACATGTAAAGCTCTGGGTAGCCCTGCACTAACATGATCTACTTTTCCGTATTTATCAGACTGAATATTTACAGAAGAAGGGAAAGATATCTGTCTGCTGTGACTGGTTTGTAACGTGACTCCTGTCTGACTGCTGAGTGTGGCCTCTTCCTGTGTCTGCCCTTTCAAATTAAGGTTTTGATTTATTTTGAAAAGGCGCAGCTCCTAATAGAGCTTCACGATTGTTTTTTTTGTTGCCTGCAACTAAGTAACTGATATACAAATTATTATTTAGTGCATGACGTATTCTGGCTTATGGCCAGTAGTTACAACTTACAAACCCTCTATAAAGTATGCTTTACACCAACAATTTCCATCCACTCACATGTGATTTTGGACCAGCTAATCCTTCCGATCATATAAAACTACACTTAACCGTGTAAACTTGTGGGTCACAGAATTATGTGGTGTAATATCAGGAGTCAGGAGCATCTGTTTGGATATCAAAACAACAATAAGTTTTAAATTTCTCACTCCTTCATGTTCTTCCTGTTCCAACAACACAGACAGGTGATCAAATCCCTGAATGACTGAATCAAATCCGTTTTGAATGCAGGCCCAACCTGCTCACATGCTCTGTTTCACCTCCTAATACGTCACATCACAGAAGATAAATATGCACTAACTGCTACGTCACTGTGTTTTGAAGTTAAAGAACACCACACAGTGTTTATTTATTTGAACTGTTTTTATTTGGATTTTCAATAACAGAGGATGCCAGTCACAATATAGACACTATAGTAGTAGTAGTGACTTAGTGGCATGAGCATATGACCATGATATCGACAGAGATCATGAATAACACATAGCAGGCAACACCACACAATGTTTACCTGTAGCAAATGTTTGCCTGGACCGTTGTCCTGAAGGTGAGACACTCCCAAATCCCAACTGTTTTGTGTATCATTTGAACATGCATGCACCCATGAGTAACCACCTGTGTTCCTGTTTTGAAAACAACACGCTTCCCTTACTCTAACAGACGGTGTTGCCACATCAGAGTTTTTCACCCTTATCTGGCAGCCCGATCACCTCAGCTCATTATCTTATGGCACGGTCCGAGAGGCGGCTGTGGTCACGCGTTACCGACCCTCCATGGCTGCGTCAACGAGGGATGACAGGACTTTGATGAACCATGTGTTCCCCTACGGGACTCTTGTGTCTGCACCTTTCTGAAGTATTTGATTTATTATTCATTTGTGTTCCCACCACAGCTGAACAGTCGTTTGCAGGAAAGTCCCAGGTTCAATACTCAGGGTTTTTGTGCAAGTTTGGTCCCTTTTTGTCCCAAATACGCTCAGCTCAGATGGACTGGGGACTGTTTTCAGCTATATTACCTCCTGCACCTCTAAAACAGGTTAAACGACGAGGACTGTATGAAGCCGACGCCCAACTCACATTCACCAGCAATAATATCTTGCATCAGCCTCTCTCTTTAGTATGCATCCCCAAAAACGATCCCTCACCTCTGAGTGGCGAAACGTCCAGTGTCCAGATGGTCGGCCATGGCAGCCTCTTCATCCTTGGAAGCATTGTTAAGTGCTAAGATTGGCTGTTACCAAGCACGAATACTGCTGCTTTATTTCTCCTAGCAAAGAATACAAGCACTTTTATTATCCCAAATCCTGAACATGTTAGTTTGTTGTGATATTTATAATTTTTCAGAGATAACAGTCAGGTGTGTGTTAAAGGAATTTTTACTCCTTCCTGACCCACATACAGATAGAACTTTTGTTTTGCAACAAAGACTTAGATCATGATAAACTGTACGACACATGATGATGCTCCTGAAACTGACGAGTTAATGTCAGGTCAAAGGCAAAAAGTCATGTTAATATTTCAGCCTGCTTGAACTCTTTAACACCTTCCTCTTTATTTATGATGGGTCTAGATTAAAAACTGAAATCGTTATTGGATAAAGGCTTTTAAAATCATTGATCTTGAATAAGAATAGTCCCAGATACTGTCTCACTCCCTGGTAGTGTATTTATTAATGACATTCTTTTTTAAATCACATACTATAATATGATTTTATATTAACATTTTGATCACACAATATACTATGACTGATTTAAAAGACATTTTTATTACGTACTATACGATGACTTCTGTCATGAAATTTTTATTTATTTATACTTTGCTATGCCTGTTTTTCGTGACATTTCAATCGCAAACTATACTATGACTTTTTTCATATTTTCATCATATACTATATGACGTATTTCATGACATTTACATCACATACTGTACTATAACTTTTTATCATGACTTTTTTTACATACTTAACTATGACTTTTTAAAAAGAATAAATAATTATCACATACTATACTATGACTTTTTTCAGCACATTTTTATCGGATAATATATTATGACTTCTTTCGCATACTTAACTATTACATTTAAATGACCTTTTTTTAATCACATACTGCACTAGGACTGTTTTTTATTGACATGCACGGTGGTGCCGTGGTTAGCACTGTCGCCTCATAGCAAGACGGCCCCTGGTTGGGTTTGAACCCCCGGGGTAGGTCCCTTCACCGAGTCCCACAGTCCAAAGACATGCAGGATAGTTGGTGACTCTAAATTGGCTGTAGGTGTGAATGTGAGTGTGAATGGTTGTCTACCTCTATGTATCAGTCCTGTGAAAGTCTGGTGACCTATACAGGGTGCACCCTGCCTCTCCCCCCAATGTCAGCTGGGATAGGCTATCACATACTATACTATGACTTTTCAGCACAGTTTCATTACAAACTATGCTATGACTTTTTTCATGCCATCATATTGCATATTTTACTTTGACTTTTTAAATGACGTTGCCTCATACTATTCTATGACATTTTAAAATTACATTTTCATCACATACATACTTCACTATGACTTTTTTCCCCTGACATTTCAACACATTCTTATCAGATAGGCCTACTACACTATGGCTTTATAATCATGCTTTTATCACATAATATAGTAGGAATTTTTTTAATGAAATTTTTATCACGCACTATACTATGACCCTTTTTTCATATTTTTATGACATACACATACATTTACATCACATACTATACTGTTGTTACATACTGTACAATGACTTTCTTTAATAACATTAACACACACTATACTATGTTTTAAGCACATTTTTAGCGGCACATTTGATATCAGCACAGCACATTTTTATATTTTTGTCATGACATTTTTATCACATACCATAGTATGACTTTTTTCGGCAAATTTTTATCGGGTACAATACCATGACCTTTTTTTCCCGAACACTTATTTCACATAGCCTACTTAACAATGACTTTCTCTAATAACATTAGCGCACACTATACCCTGACTGTTTTTAGCACTATTTTAAAATCAGATACTATATAATGACCTTTATTTTCATCAAACTTCTTTCACGTACTTAACTATGACTTTTTTTCATGATATCTTATTGCATGCTCTACTATGACTTTTGAAATAAAATTATTACATACTATACCATGACTTTTCATCATGACATTTTGATCTCATACTATACCATTACTTTTTCTTCTGACATTTCGTAACATACTATACTATACTATACTATACTATACTATACTATACTATACTAACACATTCAACATTGTGACTCTTTCATGACATTTTTAATGTCATTTTTATTGCAATATTATACAATGTGTTTTTTTTTTTCATTACATTTTTGTTGGATCCTATACTAGGTTTAGAAGGCAATTGTCTTTTATTAAATCTTTTCATAAAAGACCATGCTCTCAAAAGATTAGAGAAAAAATGTGGCAATCTTCATCATAACAGTACTAACTTTGCATTGGCATTTGAGGCATTTGGTGTAAACATAATGCTGCCTTGATAGTTTTTAATCTTCAGTGAATGTTTAAAAAATGAGACAGTGTTGTAAAAGGACAGGGTGTCTCTAATTACCCACAAACACCATATGAAAACCTCATTTAATGCCCCATAAAGCACTTATTCATGTCAAACATGTCTCATTTTATGGATTGTGGATGTTGAAATGCCCTTTACACCCAACAAGGAGCCTCCTGGGAGTTGAGAATCTGCTCCTGTCCAAGTTTAGTAAATAAAAGCCTGAAAACAGATGTCGCTGCTCAGATAGCTATCAGGAGGAAGGACAGTGGGCCCAGTGGACCGATTCTGGCCAACAGAGGTCATGTTCTGCGGTGGGAGAGTAACTGAGCACATCATAGAGCGCTCAACTTGACCCTCGGTAAATTATTGTGGTGGAGGTGGTCTGGTCTGCGGGGAGGCCCTACTCAGATCACTTACATCCCACACTACCTGTGGTGCTCCAGAGACTGTCCTGAGAGGTGTTTGTACGTGTAATGTCTATGGGTGTAAAAGGGAGAACTTCAAAGAGGGAACATTTTTGCCTCAGCTGAAGTCAATTTTTGTGTTTTTCTCATGCTAAATTCATAAAAAATTGAGCTGCCGTACATCAAGCTCTTTCCTTTCCTCCCTATGCGAAGTGTTCCCATCATTCACTCAAGGCTTACTTAACCAGCAGAGTGGAGATGAAAGCTTGAGCATTCAAGTACCCCCAAGTTCCTTTGATGCCCAACCATGAAGTATGTCTTAGAGCTTTTAGCATTCCTGACTCTGGAAATCAGTCAGAAAGATTTTTTTTTGTCTCAGAGAGCAGGAGGTCCTCACGGTGAACGCTTTCCCTGAATTGAACGTATGTTGTTAGACTGTTGAACCGAAATGCAGTGAGTCAGGTACCGCACAGCCACAGTGTGTCTAATCTTACCATGCTTGTTGCTGCAGATAGCACAACTGCTGCATACAAACCGTTGTCGAGCATTGAACGGGTGAAATAGCTGTTTGTGATAATGTGCAGCAGTTGTGCATTGTTTGTTCTAGATACAGCACAGAGCCAACAAACATTTCTCTTCTATTTTGAGCACAGCTGTCTATTAGCTGAGTGCCTGTAAGCCTGTTTCTCTGCTCTCAGCTTTTTGTCAACTCTGCGGAGATTTGGGTAATGGCTTCCGCTCAGCTTAAGGAACAGCTCTAAGTGTGCAGACAGACTTCATCTCCTTTTCCTCAACAGGCTTTCCTCATCAAAAAGTCCCAGAGGCCCCTCTGCGCTGCCTGCACGGGCCCTCGTGGTCTCAGCTGCTCGGGCTCTGGAGAGCATCGGGCCTACTCAGCTGTCTGTTCCCGTCCTGAGCCCCCCGCCCCTCTGTTAACCACCGGCAGTATAACCCCCACTAGGATTGACAGCATCTGTCAGTGTCACTCATTCAGCAGCTTTTTGATGTGTGACCTTTTGAGACGGGAATGTGCTAGAACTGTAAACACTGTTTGTTTTATCATTATTCTCCACTGTTACGCTGCTACATGGGGATATTACTGCTTGACACGGCTGTAAATATCCTCTTTCACCATTTTGTGTACAGTATATAACCTAAAGTGGAACAATATATCATATATGAGAGTGCATAAGCAGATGAATTACCTGCAGCAGCACTTCACATTGACCCTTTCTTTCAGATTGGAAATAAGAAACGGACAGAAGCTTCATGATGCCGCCGGATAAGATCACGCCTTCACCCTTTTTATTACAGGCACTCACTGATCCGCGGGCTCCATTCCCCTCACGGGGGAAGTCGTTTGTCAAAGACAGATCCCCTCAGGAGCTCTGCAGGATTTAGGGGTTTCCTCTGCTGTTCACGGGGCACATTTCCCAGAATCACACTCATTCATGATGAGTGAAAGCATCCAGAGGAGAAAAGAGCTGCCTCTCGCCTCCATTCAGCAGCCCAGGCCCCTAATCTCTGCTGGGACGGCCCACAATGAGAAAGGAAGGCCAGCACTCACATCAAGCACCGGCCTCTGTAATAAGGCACAATGACAATAGATAACATTTCATGGTATAACACGGGCTGTCTCATCTGTGTGTGCTGCTGGAAACTTTACAACACTTCAAATACCTCATATGTTTTTAAACCACATTCCTTTGTCACACAGCAGTGATTACTGTGTCATTATAATTTCACTTTTGGCAGATTTATGAGTTTAGATTTGAACAGAACACATTCTTGTTACTTTTCAACACAGTAATGACAACATACAGAAACGTATGTATTGCCAGTAAGTGGTGCTATTAACAAAATATTGCTGCACAAATGTGTGTGTGGTCCCAAACAAAGACACATACTGTATTTACATTTGCTCATTCGAATGCTTAAAGGGACAGTTCAGCCCAAAATCAAAAATGTAGATTTTTTCTATGGCGCTATTTATCTGCGGGTTGCTATGAGATGCCTGCCTTCTCTGGAATATAATGAAACTAGATGTCACTTGGCTGGTGGTGCTTTCAGTGCCCCTCAAATGCCCCCAAAAAACAAAATATTTTCTTTTTAAGGTGAACTGTTCCTTTAAGACACAGTTTTCCCCAGTTTTTTTGACAGTGCTTTCACAGCTCTCCAGTGATGCTTTATGATGTACAAATGCACTTTTGCATAATTTTATACACGTTCCCCGATATTCACCCTGACATATCTGGTACCTCTGCAAAATGTGGGACCTGCACTAGACTTTAAAACAAAGTTCTGTGGCTTTGAATAACACTTGGCTGCACAGCATGAGTTTGTAATGACCCATCAGTGTGCCACTGCTCGGTAAAGGTTTGTTAATGAACGAAAAGAAGCAGCTGCATTTTACCCTTCGAGACAAGTTTTAAAAAAGTTTTAGAAGCTGACGAAGTGGGAGAGTTCTCCCAGCCTATTAGGGTTAATCATTTCATAGTCATTTCCTACAGAGTTTCCTGGAAGAAACTGTGTAATTTGGTACTAATTATGGGGAAAAAATAATTCTCAATTTATTATTGTGTAAAATTGCATGCTTGGCTGTACATGAATTTCATATTTTTGCAGGTTTAGCTCACCTGCTGGGCACAGACTGGAAGACTCTCTTGGTTATGCTACCAATTACTGAAATTGGAATTAATTATTTAGAGACTGTCTCTATTTTTATGGTCATTATTACCAAATTACGTAGCTTGTTTCCAATAAACTTTGAGGAAAATATTAGGAAACTTACAGACGCTTTTGCATTTAATTTTTCAGTTAATCAGAAGCCATCAATATCAGCATATTTTGGGATGCATGCTACTCCAAAATGCAAATATTGCACACTCTATGAGGAATAAATGATATTTGATAAAAAAAATTGTGAAGATCCATAAAATGTACAGTCATAATTAATTGCTTGCTGATGCAGTCTTGGCAGTACTGAACATCAATATTGATGTGCAGTAACAGTTCTAAATGGGTTACCACATGTTTGGCTTTTAATATCAATATATGCTTTGCATTAGTTGTGACAACTGTTTGGACTCAAAACAGCCACCTGGGGAAGTAAATGCTTGCAGCAGTGTGTGTGTTGGTTGCATAATGAGATGCATTTACAGATTGCTTGGAGGCAGTCTGCAGGATATCTGGCCAGTAGAAACTTCACCCTGTGGCTGTGTGACCTGATCATCACCTGGAAGCACGCTTCACTCATTTATACTTCACACCTGCTGCAAACCACAAATAAGTACATTCTAATTTGTCTTCTGTCTCTTAACCAGCTCTGTCTGGTGCACCAGAACCGGTGGCCTAGTTTTTTTTTTTTTTTTTTTTTACCAAAACAGCCAAACAAAGCCAGGGGACGTTTGGTAAATAGCAGTAGCCCTTGGAGCTGGTGCCTCTCTCCTCTTCTGGTGTTGTTGCTAGGAGACAGTGGGTCTAAAAATCTGGCTTCGGCGAGGTGCACCTGCTTCACGGGGTCTGGCACATTCAGTGTCTGCACATTCAACACATGGGAGGAAGAACTGATCTGAGCGGCATGAATCTTGGGGGAGTTTCCCTGCTTCACTATCCTGCATCTTGTGATTAGATAATTGAGCTGAGTAAAATCTTCAGGGGCAGGTGTGCGTGCGTGCAGGTGTTTTCTGCTCCTGTGCCTGTGCTCTGCAAGTTGTAAGTTATTCATGCTCTCCTAAAACTAGAGAACGTCCTTCGTCTGTCATTTGCGAGTCAGTAAACACAGCACGGACTCAAAAGTCAATAAAGGACAAAAGGATTTAAAATCACGCAGCTTATGTGATTTTGAAGCGAAGCAGAGCATCCTCTCTGAGAGCAGTCACACCCACTTAGCAGCTCATCTCCATTAGGTCTGTAAAGACGGAAAAGACTCTACTTTCCTGTGTGAAAAATGGGTCAGTTGCATTAATTCACTGACATCTCATGTAGGATGTGAGCTGAGGTGATGAAAGCACAGAATGTGTGATTATATAACTGGAGGTTTGGCTTTAGGGTAATCTCCACTTGTTTTACTGTTGACCAGTCAGCTGAGACCCAACAGCTGCCTGCTGTGACCCTGAGAGCATCAAGAGGAGCTCTACTGTACATGCCATCATGTGGGGATACTGTATTAGCCTGCGCACCTTTAATACCTTCACACCTTTTCATTTTGTCACTATTCAGAGGGAGAATAAATAGACCTCATTTACAGACCTGTACGCAGGACAGTGAAACACAGCTCTTCACTGTGCATCACATGTGGATGAAAATAGCCCTTGACTTTTCTGGTGTCTCATTGGTCCCTATATGTGTGTCAGCCTCCTTCTGTGTGGCTGCTGGGTTCCACTGTACTGTGCATGTGTCAGACTGGAGCGCCTCCAGCTCCAGTCTGGAAGATGATCAGCTGGGCGCGACAGGGTCCGCGAGGGAACCAAAGCCAACAGCCAATAAACACGTCCGTATCCGCGCGCTGACCTGCTGAGCTGCAGAGTGTTAATTGTGCTGTGGGTCATTAGGCTGAACACAGGCATATTTCAGACCTGGCCTCTTCGCAGGCTTTGACCTTCTGCTGGGCACCCTGGGTAATACTGTGTTTGGGCGCCAGCACCAAACTCACTGCTGCGAGCTGCCAAGCCAAAATTATCACTTTCTTCATAAATAATAATGAGGAAAACTGACCTAGTGGCCGTGATACTACTACACATATACTGTATGAACTTCCATGAGTTGGTTTTCCCTCCTACTTTACAATAACCATTTCAGGGGCTGTTTAAAAATATGTATTTCATTTAGTATTTCCATTATTCTGATTTATCCTCAGGTTTTCTGATACAGTATTTTGTATTTGTGCTGTTTTCTATGTACAGTTTGGACCTTAGAGAGCTATTTTCTAGATATGGGTTTCAGTCTGGTCTATTGGGAACGTGCAGTCCACTCAAACCAGCAGCTTTTTTCCAAAATAACTTAATAATCATAGACCAGTGTCTCTGAAAAACTTTGCCAACTGAGAGTTTTTTAAGAGGCTCAATTCTCAGAATTACAGTATCTGCATTTGTGCGGACTAACCAGCAATCCCTTAAAAACAGAACAACTGGTTTGAAGCTTGAATGTGTGAAAACTAAATCTTCCTGACGAATTATAAAGTATCAAGCCAACTAGTTTTAATGTGATTTACTGTGGTTTGGAAGCTATCTGTTGTAGCTAACAGTAACACCTCTTCCTAACATACAGTCCATCCATCCACTTTCAACCGCTTATCCAGGGCTAGGTCGCAGGGGCAGCAGGCCGAGCAAAGTATTCCAGACGTCCCTCTCCCCAGCAACGCTTCCCAGCTCCTCCTGGGGGACCCCGAGGTGATCCCAGGCCAGACGAGATATGTAATCCTCCAGCATGTTCTGGGTCAGTGGCATCTTGATCAGAGGCCCTTACCACCCCAACTGACCCCTTTCGACACGAAGGAGCAGCTGCTCTACTCCGAATGTCTGAGCTCCTTACCCTATCTTTAACGCTGAGCCCAGCCACCCTAGTACGGAGGAAACTCATTTTGGCCGCTTGTATCTGCGACCTCATTCTTTCGGTCACTACCCAGAGCTCATGACAATAGGTGAGGGTTGGGGTGTACATGGACCAGTAAATCGAGAGCTTACACATACAGTGAGCACGAAACATCGGCCAAAACATTAAGACTACTGGAGGGTGAAGTGAATAACATTGATCATCTTGTTACAATACAATGTTCTGCCAGGAAATCTTGGGTCCTAGTATTCATGTGGATGCCACTTGATGTGCCCAACCCACCTCCAAGTGCACCCCCCCATTGCAATGGCACTCTCCACTGCCAGTGACCCGCCAGCAGGACGAATCACCATACCATACTGCAGAAACTGCTCAGGAATGGCCTGAGGAATGTAACAAAGAGCTAAGGCATCGACTTGGCTTCCAAATTCCCCAGATCCCAATACCACTGAGCATTCATGCGATGTGCCAGTACCCAAGAGGCACCCCCGATCCATGGTGGGTCCTCCTTGGATTGGACTTGGCTCTGACCTGTTGAGGCATGGATAGAGGACCTCTGGGGGTGTCCTGTGGTGTCTGGCAACAGGGCGTTGGCAACGGATTCTTTGAGTCCTGTGAGTTGTAAGGCGGGGTACCAGCACCTCCCATGAATGTTCGATCAGATTAGGATTTGGGGAATTTAGAAGCCATGAGAAGGCTACTGGATCTACAATGGTGTTTGGATGGGTAAAGCGTGTCAAATGACGTCCACATGAATGCAAGGACCTAAAGTCTCCCAGCAGAACATTGCATTGTAACATGATGATCAATGTTTTTGATATTTTGGCAGATTTTGGCAGGTTGTTGCTTGTTGTCGGCTCCCTGAATGTTGCTGTCACTTGTAGTATATCTGGACACTTTTACATGCTCCATCCACCACAGTTTGCACACTCGCTGTATGTTAGGAAGAGCTGTAACTCAGTGGAGATAGATAGGATTTGGTAAAATTACATCTGAAGTTCTTTCTCCAAATATAACAACATGGTGAACAGTTTGTTCCCTCTGCAGTTGGCAGGCACACATTTGTAAAGAAAAAAAAAAGTCACCCCAAAACACAGTGAAAACACATTTTCAAGAACATTTAAGCACCTTTCTGATGAGCTCCAGCTCACCTCAGCACATGATCCCGGTGTAGTAGTTTTTGAGCTCATTATTCAGCCTGTACATTTGTGTGAGTTCAGTTTGAAGGAATTACCTTAAAACGCTCTCTGATGTGACGTTTATTAGATCTGATTGGAGGAGACTGTATGTGTTCTCACTCACTAATTAGCTGTTTTATTCAGTGGGGAAACATTTGTTTGTGTTCATAGCTCATTTGTTGTTGTTTTTTGTCTCCGATTAAGAACTAAACTCTCTCCTCCCTCTGTTGCACTGCAGCTCTTTTTGTGTTGAGAAGATTCAGCAGCAGGAGAACAAAAACACACTTAGTCATGGGCACAAATGTTCACACAAACACACACACGTTGACACCTGAAACAGTCTGACAAATCATTTCTGTGATTATCCAATCCTCAAAGTTATACAGTATTTACACAGCTTCACTGTCAGTATCATCCCCAAAAATATGGAGTGTCATTTTCTTTACTGGCTCAAGTTAACAGTTAGAAATACTGCACATCTCCAAACTGTCCCAACACATTTCCCAAGCAGTCAAAGATCTCCACAGGGATTCAGACAGATTCCCCTTTTTTAAAATTGTGGACTGGGGGCAAAAAAAGAGCAGAAAGGTTCACTTTATGACCCTTTTACCTTGCAGAGAACCCACCTCTGGAAGCCATCATGGTGATTTACGAGCCCACTCGGGTCAATTGGCAGCTCCATTTAAGAAGCTCAGTGAGGCAGATGGGGAGAGAGTACAATAAGACTTCAGGGAGGCCAGGAATCATCCGCTCGGCTCGTTTGATGTGTCTGTCTGCGGCCGAGGCAGATGAGACTTGGGGTGAGTGTTTGATGGGTGGTGGTGCCTGCTGGCCATTTATTTTTCCAGATTTTGGGAACAACTGTTGGGAGTCATTTTTGTTCTCGTTAATGTTTATTTGCTCAGTGGGGTTAAAGTGGTTCAGGGGAAAGTGAAAGACAGATAAGGGCCGGGAGCTTCAGACCTATTTCATCCACTATCTACACCTCTCCAGGGCTTTTCTCTATAATGGGCTGCTGGTGGGGAGTGAGTGTGTAAAGGGGTGACGAATATGGATTCTCTTGTTTAACGCAATGATACTGACAAACTTTCTATTATTATTCATATGTTTTTATTTGGCATATATGTAATTTCATGCCCCAAATTCCCACATCCCACCCACCCCATCCCCTGGAGGACTGACCAAATGTCAATAAACTGATCCAAAATACACACAGCATATATGCAACTGTTTAAACAAGGTTGACAGTAAGGATCATAGGTTTCTCATATGTTTATGTATGTAAAGGATTTCACCTTTTAAGTGCTTTTGCCAAGAAATCTGTCCTGCAGATCTTGTAGATCTCCTTATATGTTAAAATATGGTCATAAAATGTCATTAAATAAAGGCTTCAATCTACAAAACTTAAATTTATAACAAAATTTAGTCCAGTTTTAACAGATGGTTTGGCGTCCTTTCAGGACTGTGCCGTTATCAGCTGCTCCAAGAACAAACTGAGACTTTGGGGACTGCCAGAATAATGTTGGAATTGTACCTTTGTGCAAATGTTATGTTACTTGAACCTGTCATATATAGCAGGTACGTATATATTCATTCACTCATTTTATGTAACAGCTTATCCTGTTGGGGGTCACAGGGGGGCTGGAGCCTATCCCAGCTGACATTGGGTGAGAGGCAGGGTGCACCCTGGACAGGTCACCAGACTATCGCAGGGCTGACACATAGAGACAGACAACCATTCACATTCACATTCACACCCACGGACAATTTAGAGTCACCAATTAACCTGCATGTCTTTGGACTGTGGGAGGAAGCTGGAGTACCTGGAGAAAACCCACGCTGACACAGGGAGAACATGCAAACTCTGCACAGAAAGCCTCCCCCACCTATTGGCCTGTGATAGTACAGGTGAAGAGTGACAGGAAAGTGGGCAGAGAGAGAGGGGACAACATGCAGCACAGGGCCCCAGGTTGGAACCAAACACAGGCCACTGTGGTAAGGACACAGCCTTAGTACATGGGGCTCATGCTCTACCAGGTGAGCTACAGGGGGCGCCCCCAAAGAGATCATGTGTTGGTTATAAAAACCTGATTTGGTTGCTACAAACAGGGCTGGAAATGTGCTGAGCTCACGATTAAAAAAGGGCACTCGCATTTGTTGCTACAAACATGCTTAGAAATGTTGCAAACTCTGAAAAACACTCACCGTGTACAATGCCAACATTTTATTCTGGCGAGTGGCCTGTTGGTAGAAAGTTAAAGCCACAAGTTATCTAGAGCCATTTTCTCATACGAACTTTGGACACCCAACATCTGGACAATCAATTCCAGAGTTTCCCTTTTACTTATGTTGCGCACAACAGGAGACTGTCTGTGTTTGACGTGTTCTCACCCACTAGACTTACTTCGTTTAGTTTAGGTGAGAGTCGGTGCCTGGGTAAAGCGTTCAAAATATTGTCTGACAATGTTTGTGATGACCCTTCTCGAATCTCATTGTCTCTTCACTTTGACATTTTCATTGGCAGCTTTGTCTATACGACCCTTGTTTCTCACCCTTAGGTGTTTGTATTGTCACGCCAGTCACATGATAGTAACATCATCAACACAGATATAAGGATAAGGACCAGCTCTGTTCACACATGGGGTCAACTGGACATTACATGGACTTTGTACTGGAGAGCTGGCAGGGTAAAGTCCATTTAAAATATGATCCAACTGATTCGGACATTTGCGTTCTCACACACAGCTCCTCCGGATAGGTTCAGGTAAGTTCACGGCTGCAGTACATGTGTGAAAGGTGCTAGGAAATCTTCTCAAGAGCTTTGTACTTTGTTTCCTTGCTGAAATTCCACATAAACATCAAGATGGGTTTCTATTAAATGAAACATTTCTTCTCATTAGGAGGCAGGGAATCATGGAGCAATCATAAGCTAGCCAGTAAATCCTGCCGGGTTCAACTACTCCACACAGCAATTCATTAACAGAGTGTTGTATCTAACCTCCTCGTCCATCAGATGAACCGTCACCTCACATACCCTGCAGCTATGTATAAGAGGAGGGCTAGTTTACTGTGTAGGATGAGAAGTCTCGCTAAAAGCAGCTAGAGGGCCACAGCTTCAGCCTCAGAAGATTCAAATCACTATGTGCCACCAAAAAACTGCTAAACTTGGTTCTGGATATATGACCTTGATAAACATGTTTGAAAAGCTTCCAAAAACACCTCTTACTTTGCACAGACATTTTGTGGACAGCTGCTGCAGCTGCGTCCAACATTAAAGTAGAAAATAATGGGTTATTTATAATTGGCAGAGAGGATAAGCTTGTTTTAGTCCAATGTGGCTCCACCTCTGTGCTTAGAGTTTTAATAAACCTTTAATAACAACATTTTCAGCAGCCTTCAAGTTAATAAGTGCTGAAGCACAGACTAAGAATCCTACGTTCGCAGGGCCACTGAGACTTTTTTTCCATGTTTATCTGCTCCGGACCTCTCTCATCCTCAGGCGCTGAATATTTTCAGCCCAGTACAAGATAATAAAAACTTTCCTTCTTGCATCGATGAAGGAAAATCACTGATAAACTTTAACATTTGGCAGTTATGGCAATCTCTACCATCATGGATACATTTCATATTCTATTGTGTCTTGTATTAAATAATATCAGGCAGCTAAACTGTTCAATGAAAGCAGCTACGGTGGGTTTAAGGTGTTAAAATTCAGTTTATGCCCAACAAGAAATTCCACTTGACATTTTCATTCATGGTTTGAACCTCTGGGGTGATTCTCGGTAAATGACAGATCAGCAATGTCAAAAGACAGCGTCGGCGTCTCTTTGTTGT
The DNA here is from genome assembly GCF_006386435.1 of Epinephelus moara. NCBI lineage: Eukaryota > Metazoa > Chordata > Actinopteri > Perciformes > Serranidae > Epinephelus > Epinephelus moara. The sequence continues at coordinate 15,528,591 of NC_065516.1, forward strand.
CTGAGAGACACTGAGGAGGCTTGTTGTCGAGTACCACTCCCACACCCTCAGCTCCCACTGTGGCACGAGCCTTTTAACCTTGACTTCTTCCTCACTAAACAGTATTTCCATCAGACGGCGCGGAGGACCCTGGTGGTTTGCACTGATGTCGCAATCAATCTCCCTCTGCCAGCCAACAGGGACCTTTCACAGGGTAGCACGCAGAAATCAAACACTACAGCAGCTACCTTGAATCCCATCGCACGGAGAGACTCATTCAGTTTGAACATCACATTTGGTATTCACAAAATTCTAGACGTTTGTTTTTTCCTGCAGGAGAATCGAATGGGAGCTGCAGAAATCATGACGAGTGCCAGAAAGTCTAAAAAATCGCAAGTAAACATTGTTGTGGTCTCTTGAAATGATGATAATACTGATTTTGGGGGATCCTCAGGTTACTGTTATTAAGCGCCTAAAGCTTAAAAACATATCATGGCCAAGCTAAAATCAGAGGTACAATCACTTTTATTATTTTGGACATCTTAGGCAAGGTACTTTAATATACAGTATATAGCACATTTTACACATTTTACACGATCTTATTTAGACAGATAACAAAATGACTAAAGCAGAGCAATTAAAATAAATGGATATAACACAGATGTAAATGGATATAACTATGATAAAATGATAAAATATTCTAAACTCAGGATTTATTTACAAGCTTTATGTCAGAGCTTTCGAATCTCCCAGCCTTCTTCCAGGGGTGTAAATATGGACAGTGCAGGCAGAGCAGTTGTGCTGGGGCCCCTGGAGTGGGGGCCATAGAGAGAACGGGCCCTCCAACTATGTGTTTGGTGGAAAACGGACCCGTGCAAGTGTAACACTTCAGCAGCTTCACAATAATCCCATTTCAAGATTACACGTCCTCGTTATCAGTCACGTGTCTCTTGATTTACCAATCAGAAGCTAGAAGGACTTAGACTGAGGTAAATGTATGTGAGAATTACTGAGGCAGATCCAGCAAATTATTTAACTGTTTTTAATGTGCTGCTGCGAATATGTTAACATGTAAATATGGAAATAATTGTGAGCACAAGTATGTAAATAGTTAACTGTACAAACATTGTAAATGTATTTTTAGTAAATTACTTGAACACATGTATTAACTTAACTTGTAAACCTTGCACAAGGTAGATTGCCTCTACCTTGAAATGTGTCCGTGTTCAAAGAAGAATGTTAAAGTAGAAGCTGTGCCATTTGATGTATTCCCTCAAAAAGGCAAACCCATCTATGACATGATTTTAATTTTTTGGTAAATAGTCAGTAACGATTTATAACAAAACTCCATGCTTATGCTATAAACTTAAAAAACCTTAGATTAACTATGAAAAACTATTCAATTACTAATTTCTTATGTTGTATTTTTGTCATATACAGATAAGCAATGGTAGGTATTATGTTGATGTTGTCTAATGTCAAGCTTTGTTTGATCATGTGACGATACAATGCAATATATTGTAGCTTGTTTAGGCGCAAAATCTGTCATGACCAGGGGTTGGCAACCTTCATCATCAAAAGAGCCAGTGGGCTATTTATGTTCATTTGGTATTTTAACAAGTCTGCCCACCCACTATTCTATTTTCCTTCAAGACTTTTACCGTTTTGGACTTGAAACTGATAGCTGACCCAGCTAGACTCAGGAAGGGCCACTGCTATTGAGGTTCATCAACATTTATAGGAAAAGGTGCCAAGTTGTAGACAAATTATGCACATTTTCGTTAATAAAATGTTAAAACTTTTTTTTTTTCACTGTAAGTGAAGCAAGTGAGTAAAGTAAAATGTATTAATACGGTGCAATATACAACATACAAGGAAGAAAACACTGAAGATAAATTGACCATCCAAGCCATGTAGTTAAAAGAGCAAAGGTATTCGCACAGTACGTATACTAAAAACAAAATCACATAAAGAATATACAGAGCTAGTCCATGCAAGCTACAGTACCCAAACACATGTCTAAACAGGTATGTCTTTAGCTGGCTTTTTATAGGAACCACAGAGTCAACAGACTGTATGGGTGCAGGGAGAGCATTCCAAAATTTAGGTGCTATGGCCTTAAAAGCTTGATCGCTGCCTAGCTTGAGGCGAGCGCGAGGGACAGACAGCAAATTTAGCATATTTTTACAATTGGACAATGTAGGAATCACTTTGGGCCTACAACAATGATGAATTTAAATCAAAACGTTTTATGTTATTATATACCCTGACAGGTCCCCAGACTATCACAGGGCTGACACATAGAGAAAGACAACCATTCACACTTACGGACAATTTAGAGTCACCAATTACGTCTTTGGACTGTGGGAGGAAGCCGGACAAACTTGCACAGGGGGGCTCACCCACACGGGGGATCAGACCCCCCCCCACCCTGTGTTAGAACCAGGAACCCTCTTGCTGTGAGGCGACAGTGCTAACCACTGTTCCACCATGCCGCCCATGTCCATAAAATATTTGTCAAAGCCACAAGGAGCCACTGGAGAGAGGCTCAAAAACCACATGCAGTGTCACAGTCACAGGTTGCCCACCCCTGGTCTAAACTGACAAGGTGAGCACGTCTGCAAGCTGAGCAAGCAGTCATGCGTTTCAATCATAAAAGCAGCGGTAAGACACGTTGGTAAAATATATTTACACCTGATGGTGCGTATGCTCCATAACTAGTAACTATGGGGTCAGTCATATTAGAGTGCACCAGGGTCCATCAAGCCACTGCTTCTTCTGCAAATAAAACATGACCTTATAAATATGGTAATTTCTTTCCTTACGTCCAATTCCATTGTTTCATTTTTTAACTCTTTCTGTCTGTAACATCTGCACATGGCAACTACTACAAATCAACTAAGACAGAGATAACTTCATACATAAAGGGCATTCAACTTCCTGCATAAAATGTGGGCCTTGGATATAAATTGTGAGAATTTGGTGTTTGTGCTGATTCACAGAGGCTGCAGCAGTTGTGTAGCTGTTTTGTCGTGTTACTTTTTATCTGTTATTATAATCTACACTTTTTTTCTTACTGTTCTCCCTGTTTTTCCAGCTGTATGTTGCGTGGCTTTAAGTCCTGTATATAGAGTAGGTTAAATAAAAAGGGGTCACTCCTGTATCAGATCTCACCTCATCCTTTCCAGTAAAGATAAATAAATTCTTGATTACGTTGGGCTATAAGGAGAACAACTCAGGTTACTGCCTCCTAGCAGGGTATGTTATGGTTGCACATTCCCGTTTGAGGTTTGGCCTCGATGCCTGAGAGGATGGACCCGTTCAACTGCCGCCTCGTATGAAGGATTCATGCGTCCCCTCCAGCACGTCTCCTCACCTGCCAGCCAGCTCCTCATTCCTCAGGTTCCACTGAGGTCAATTCCTGGATCCTATGGAGGTCACTGAGTCAAATAGAACAACCCGAATGGGGAGCACACCGTGTCCTGACGCCTGTACTACGAAGCAAGTTCAACATACGCAGGATTTTGCAATCTGGCTTCACTAATCCTAACGCAGGTCGTCAGGATAATCAGTAACATCAAGCTGATAATGAACCAGCTCTGTTAACTCTGGGTTTTCCTCTCCAGCCAAGTGTTAATGTGAAAGAGACAGGGTTGTTAAATGCCAGCCGCACCATCAGCACCATGAATGAAGAGCTTCATATACCTGTAGGTATTTTGAAATACGAGTAAAGTATAGAGTAACTATTTTCTGCTATCTACTCTCAATATGTCACATAAAACACTTTAAAGTTAATGCCAGACTGTTTCTGCCAAAGCACAGAGTGGAGAAGTAGTTAATGACTGATGAGGTCTGTCTGACCGAAATATTGCATTTATATTCACAGGAGCCAGTGCACAGTGTGTGGATTATTTTTCTCATGAAACGCAATCTTTTTATTTCCAGTTCTTATCACACAGGTGTCTCATGTTACTCTGAGGTGCAGTGTTGGAATGAATGCTTTTCTAAGATGTGCCATTAAGATTTTTCTTAAGATCTGTGGTAAGTTTTGGGGGTGACTGTGGCTCAGAGGTAGAGTGGGTCGTCCACTAATTGGAAGATCAGTGGTTCAATCCCAAGCTCCTCCAGTCTGCATGTCAAAGTATCCTTGAGCAAGATACTGAACTCCAAATTGCTCCCGATGGCTGTTCCATCGGTGTGTGAGTGTTTTAAAAACTGAGTAGCCAGTGGCACCGGCAGCACCAGCACCTTGTAGGGTAGCCTCTGCCACCAGTGTGTGAATGGGTGAATGTGACTTGTAGTGTAAAAAGCACTTTGAGTGGTCAGAAGACTAGAAAGGTGCTTTACCATTTACCGTTTGCCTTAAGTTAGCTCACATACTCTAAATTTTGCTTTGTAGCACAGACCTCTGGAGATGTGAGTCAGCACATGATGTCATGGTGTCATCTGTTACAGTGCAAAGTTTAAGAGAATTTCCATAAAAGAAATTCTAAATTAATTCACGTTTCTATCCACCACTGTTATGTGAATATTAGGAGTTGGCTCACTGAGAGTTAGTGGCGCTAATTGTGCAGTCGGTTGCCATTGAACCACTGCAGCAAAGGAGGCGCAATGAGATAATGCAGATAAGTGAATGCCAGTCAACCCTTGGTGGAAAACCATGTGGGACTTAAAGCCTCCTCATTGCTCCATACAGGTCTGGTGTTGATGTATGTAGCCATTTCTCCTTTTTTCAGTTGAACAAAAGCTTGAGTGACAAACTAGTCATATGCTTCATGTACATAGTGATTTATAATTCTATAGTTTAAGTGTCGTCATTTTTTTTTGCATTTCTAGTGCTTCCACCCAGTTTTGGGGATTTTTAATTTGCAAATAGGTGGATAGAAATGCCCCCAATCACACACAAGGCAACTGAATACTAACCATGAATTCTCACATTAATACTGCGTCACAGATAATAAAAAAACATGTATGTGAATTTTCGTAAAACACAGATGACATGTACAACTGAAAGACCCCCTAGTAGGAAAAGAAAATGAAATGTTTTAAGTCTGTGTTAATGAGAGGAGTCAGGCTATGGATTCATTAGCTACAGCAATTAGCTAGTTAATTAAAAAGGCTAATTTAGCACATCAGCCAATGCTAATGCATTAGTGTTTGCTTCTTCTAAATACATGGTGAGCAGATCAAGTGTATCAGTGTGGAAATGATACAGTGCTCTGTTGAAAACACCACAGACACAAACCAAATTTTCACTGGCCAGAAATGAGAAGATGCTTTTGTCGCATCTTTGTCGCTCTAGCAACAGTAACTAAGGGGGGCGGGGCTTGGCAATCTGTCGACAGAGAGTTTTACCTGAGAAATCCTGAGAAAAACTGAGCTTCCAGGAAAAACCTTCATATTTTTTGTGAAGTTAAACCCCACAAGATAAATCTCAAGGTTTTGTCACTTTATTTTTCAGGGAGAGCTGTGAACATAAACATCTGCCCCGAACATCGAACTCCATTATCTGATCTTCCTTTACAAGGAAAAATGAACGCCTGAATTTTATCGCTTCTGTCAGCATTTTTTTTCCACAGTCCTCCTTGCTATCTTGTTTCCAATTTTCTTGTGTATTACAGATTGTGTTGTACTGATCACCATGATAACTGTTTTGTCAAAAATAGGACCAGTGGTGCAGCATCAGTGGGTCTAGTTTAAAAAACAAACAAACAAAAAAAAAGAAGCAGGGGAAGACAGTTTGATCCATAACCTGCACTTCTCCTCTTATTACCTCTGCCAAGGAGGTTATGTTTTCAGTTTGGTTTGTTTGTTTGTCAGAAGGATTGCAGAAAAAGTGTCTGGATAATGGGATGTGGAGCAGGACTGAGCACTGGATGTGATAAAGACTGGAGGTGAATGGGTTGGAGCAACATGATATCAGTCCCACTCCTCACATTTTGACACTTGGGCTGAAGCTTAAGTTGTTATTGTAATGAAGCGGGGGGTGTTTTGCATGTGACTTTGGTGAATCTGAACTAATCCTTTGAAACACCAAAGTCACACAATAACACAAATAAACTAACTGTATTCCGTGGCAGCCTCCATGGCTGAAAAATGAAGTGCCAAAGACTGCAGTTCCTCTAATGGCCACTTGAGGCTGGCTCCAGAAGTAAGTCAATCCCCATATTTTTATTTTGAAATTTTTTTTTTTTATATATATACTTTATTAATCCCCGAGGGGAAATTCAATTTTTCACTCTGTCTGTCAATCACACACAGGTCCGAACACACATGCACAAACTGGACCAATACATGCACTAAGTGGAGAGATGTCAGAGTGGGCTGCCCATGGACCAATACATGCACTAAGTGGAGAGATGTCAGAGTGGGCTGCCCATGACAGGCGCTCCGGGCAGTTGGGGGGTTCGGTGCCTTGCTCAGGGGCACCTCGGCAGTGCCCAGGAGGTGAACTGGCACCTCTCCAGCTCCACAGTTTGGTCCGAACGGGGACTTGAACAGGCGACCCTCCGGTTCCCAACCCAAGTCCCTATGGACTAAGCTACTGCCGCCCCATAGATGCCCATGTTAAAATGCCCAACTTCACAGCAGAAATAAACATGTTTACAGGCTCGTACCAAAGCTGATTTGGTCTCTAGAGCAAATTTCAGCATTCATGACAAGTGTACAGGCAGTTAATTTTTATATAAGTCAACAGTTAGGCTTAATTAAGGGCAGGTTGTTCTGAGTGACAGGCTGTCTGCAAATAGTGTCCTCAGCTGCTCAGTCAGATCCACCACTCACTCCTCCACAGCACCACCCTCTCACCCAAATATCATCATTTCTGGCTCCAAAAAACCAAGATGGCGATGGCCGAAATGCCAGACTTGAGGCTTCAAAATGGGAGTCCACAAACCAATGGGTGACATCACAGTAGCTATATATAGCATCTCCTGTGTTCTGCGGGGTAAAATTACTATCAAAGGAGTCTGGTGGCTTTGAAGAGAGCATAGATTACCTCTTCAGTCCCTCGTCAGAAAGGGCTGTCTGATGGCAAGTTAATGTGGTGTAAATAATGTAAAGATAGCGTACTATTAACCTGAGTACACACTGGATGCAGAAGCACTGCTGAGCACCATGGACAGCTTGTGATCTGCAGCAATAGTTTTGGTGGCTGGTCTATTTTTTCCGTGAGCTGTGAGTGAATTTGGCAAGAAAGCACACTGACAGAGGATATATTAGATATGATATAAATGATCTGACTATGACAAATGATAGAATATGCACCACATGCTTTCACATATTTGTCAGTTGTGTCTAAACTGAAAACGAGACGAGCGGACACACAAACACATGCACACAGAGACACAGAAACAGAGCTATACATGTGATTAGAATGGATCAGAGAAGCAGAATCGCTTGCTGACCGGCGCAGAGAAATGTGCTTCTGGTGTAGCCCCAAGGCGACTGCTAACACATCCAGTGTGAACCCACCACCATCTACTGTTGGTAATACACTGACTACCGATAAATACCTCATACAACCACACTTAAGAAAATCTGAACCATCCCTTTAAAGTGAGGAGATCGCCGCCTCCTCTGCATTAATAATGACCCAACTTTATGAACACAACTGCCTTACTGGAGTGACCCTTTGAATACCCCAATTGATGACATTGGATATTTCAGAGGTGGCTGCCGAAGCAGAAATGATTGTTAAATTATTCTTTGAATCTTTGTTTAACTATTTGTTGTCTTCTGAGTGTAATTTTTCAGCAGAAAAAAGGCTCATGGACACAGAATCGGGGAATCAGAGATGTCCTTGAAAGCACCATCATGGATAAATTTAAATGCAACACCAAGTTTGGAGTCTTAATTGTTTATGGAAACCGATGAATAAACTTGTACTCTACTTTGATTTAGGTGGTAATGATATGTTTTTGGGCTAAAACAAGTAAAACCACAGGTATGGTCCTTGAGGAGGAGGAGGAGGAGGAGGAAAAAGTCTTAAAATTGTAGAAAATGTGTGTTGGTCTGTCTCTTCCTGCCAGTCTGGGAACAAGATGCCAACATGAATTTACAGCCATCTGTGAATCCCGCCCGTACCAGCAGCCACATGTAGACATCTCAGGGCTCCTCTGATAATAGGAGTTAATAAGCACAACAACCTAATTACACTTCATAATGGAGATGACTAGCATGTCTCAATAACACAGAGGGGGGCCTTGCATGAACAATGGGGTCCATTGCTGGCGGGGTGGAGACCTCCTGACTGTGACCCTGACACATTCACCCACATCAAATAACTGCAGACAAACACGCGGCCGTTGCTATACGAAAGGAAGCTTTTAGTGTTTTTGCTTAACCATGGAGAGCTCAGTCCATGTGTAGTTTGTCTTTATTGACAATGAAAAAAGATTGAAGGCCACAGAGTAAAACCAGGCAGATGTCAAACAAAAGATTTGCACACTGTACTGATTGCTCCCCCCCAAAAAAAATCTAATTGAAGTTTTGATCTCACAGAGATCTTTGTCAAGTAAACAGCACAGAGCAGCACAATAAACACAAACACTCATCACTCAGGTGGATGTGATCTGCATGATTAAAAGTCAATCTTCTCCCAGACTGAACTAATCAGAGCACTGCTGGGTAACGCTGTCTGACACTCCGTATCAGGACAATGAGAAGATACAAAAGATTTAAAAAAATAAATGTTCAAAAATATTATGAAGAGCACTGAATGATGGGATGATGTTGAATCTACTACATCACAAAAAGCCAGTAAATTAAAAAAGTTAGTAAAAAACACACATGAATCACATCAATTATCCAAGAAAGGAATTGTTTTTAAAAAGCATCAATATTGATATGCTTTCCCAAAGAAAGGATTTGAAAGGAAAAAAAAGTACAAACTACAAGCACAGAATTAATATAGAGGTTTGTAACGAAAAAGGTAACAAGAAAATAGAACGAAAAAGTGTATCCAGTACATCAATAGATGTAAACTACTGGGAGAGGGAGAAATACAAATTACCTCAAAGGGGAACACAACTGAAATTTGGAATTCCAATGTGTTATTTCTGTGACCTGAAAATCAAATGAATATTTGTGAACATGAGCTACTCTCTCTCAAAGCCAGAAACCAGAGAGGTAAGTCTCAAACTTGTGATGTCATCAAGTATAAAATCTGGAGCTGCTCTGTAGACAATGAATGGAAAGTTTGTTTTCTTTTCTTTTTACCCACTGAGTTTTATTCTGTAGTGTTCTCAGTTCTGAAACAGAAAATGTACCCACTTACTCAGAACATTCCCCTGGGTGCTCTCAGTCTTGTCTATGACATCTTTCTGTCTGTGGAGCAGCTCCAGATTTAACACCCCCAATGACATGACATATTTGAGTTTCAACACTCCAGTTTTTGGATTTGGGGAGGAGTTATTCATGTTTACTTCTATTTTTGGACTGTCTAAGATCATAGGATTAACATGTATGAATTTTGAAAATGGGTGTAGTTCACCTCTAAAATCAGAAATGAGAAAGGAGCATTTCTGATATTTCCCAAGAGACTTTTCTTCTTTCTTTTAATAATAAAAAGCTATTGACAATATATGTAAAAAAAAAAATGTTATGTTGTTGTTGTAATATAGTAGATTCAACATGTTAGTATTTTTCTACAGTTTTCTCATTTTCTTTATCTCTCTGTTTTACTTTAATAAGTGTCTTCATACTTCATCCCTCCAGACAGTGTTACCCAGCCCTGCTCTGATTGGTCCAGTCTGGGAGTAGATTCATGTGGATCACAGCCAGCTGAGTCACTGCTATGTTTCTGGCTTTAAGCCTCTCAGAAGAACATACATTTATCGGAAAGCATATCCTGATTTTAAGTCTCATTTATTATCTTGATTCTAGTCTTTAGTTTCCTTCTTGTAATTTTTTATTTTGGTGACATTTTCTGACATTTTAGTTCATGTCAGTCTTCTGGTGTTTTAAATGTGTTAAGTTTTATTGTAAATCACTTTGTAACTGTGTTTTAAAAGGTGTTATTTAAATAAAATGTATTATTATTATTATTATTATTATTATTATTATTATTATTATCATCGTTTTTATTGGCTCTTTATCAGCTCTGTGGTGTTTACTTGACTTGACAATGGTGCCAACTTGGGTTAAACATTCAGGGTGGGCAAAGCAAGTTATTAACATCTAATGATGTCATGTCGTGACACAAGCGAGTTCAGGCTGTATTGGTAGTTATGGCTATAATAGCTTGCAGGTGCTAGGTCTTTTTAACATGTAAGTATCAACACTTGTGGTCTTTGGTGGGCCTTACTACTATACTGACGGCATTTCCTTTACACTGATGACTCTTTTTACAGACATCTGACAGCAGCAGCTATCTGCTCCATCTGTAGGTTCTCACTGGAGTCATGTTGCGCACTGTCGAGCCACAATTAAAAACTGCAATGCTGGTTGCATTTTGTGCGGCCGCAGAGTTTCTTCTACTGCTGAATCACTTAAAACTTCTCACTCTGTTTATAACTCCCTCAATACGTCCATTCCTGCCAGTCTTTAACCCAGTGTCTCCATCCTAAACACCGGGTAACAGTGATAACAGCATATGTGATCATCTGTGATGATGTGATAAAGACTGCTGAGGTTCAAAACTAAACTTAAAAAATAATTTGTGTTCCAAAGCTCGGACAGGAATAAGTTTCCTCTGAGGGAAATGCTCCACAGGAGTCCCAAATTATCAGTGCATCATGACGGGGAGAGCTCTGTGATTAAAAGGCGTGAAAGCAGTGAAACACCAAATTATAATAATGCATTCCCTCTGATGCCACCTCATGCCCAAGTGCGCCACAGGTGCGCCAAGGGAGCCTGGCTGCTAAATTACCAAAAGTGTTTTGGAACGCTCCAGGTGTACTTGGCAGGGCGCACCTGACTGTGATCTGACCATACTGCTTGGTTCACGTTAACAGAGTTACCGTACCTGACTGAAAATGGGGGCACAAAAAGTGTTGTTGTCTCCCTTATTCCGGCGCCAGTGGTCTGTGTCATATCAAATTCAGTTTAATGTACTGGAAGCAATCAGTACAATGTGAAGATCTTTTGTTGGACTTCTATCTATAGTTGGTTTTTTGATCCATTACCTGTACAAAATTTGGGATGTTCTCACACTACACTTTTTCATGAACCAGGCCAGTTGGCAAAACTTTAGAATAAGCCTTTAGCAGTTATTAAGGAGGACGTTTAACACAAGTTTTGCAATGAGTCATCATAAGTGTAGCATGAAATATTAAACACCAGTGGCCAAAAGAGAACAGATCTGCCAGTCACCTCAGTCACAGCATCTATTGGTGGCTTTGTCACAGCATCTATTTTCGTGTCCTAAAACTTCATAGATGTAGATTATTTCGAGTTTATATTCTTCTATTTTCCAAAAGTTATATCTGTATTTTCTGATAGTATCCAGGACAATCAGTGAACTGTACGAAAACCTCCTGCACAAGTCAGTGATCCTAACCTGTTGTCGTGCACTCTTGTCACTCTGCCTTCAGGCCATGGTTAACAATGTGCCGTTTCATGTCAGGAACAAAAGAGCCAAACTAAATCCTCCTCATATGTTCAAGTTGTGGGAATTCCAAGCCCTTACCCTGGTCATTAGAGCTGTCTCTAATGAAACTCAAGCCTCACCTTGACTCAGGGATAATGCCGGTAAATTGAGCCAAGCAGGACGTGCTTAGAAACGTGTGAGAGAGTGTGCACATGCACGCATTTTATATCAGGAAAAATGTCAGGATGGGATCCTTGGAGTGTAATATGTTTACCAAATTCAGTCATGATGTCTGTGCATCTTCTTCTTGTTCAGGATATCTGGCTGCTCCTTTTCCCTCAGCTACCGTGTGTATACAGAAAATTACCTAACTAGCTGATTTATTAGGCTACACAAACATCATACAAACCCAAACCGCATGTGAGCTAACCCTCTGTTTTTCCTCAGGGCTACTCTTTTCCGGCCTCTCATGCCCCTTATGGAAATATGCAGGAGGTTGTGGGGTCAGCAAATTCATTGCAATGAAGGTGCTACAAGCGAGAGCGACTCGTTTGATCTCAGTATGGTGCTTGTCTCCAATAAATTAACCAGCAATCGAGGCTATTTAGTTTGGTTGGGGGCCATTTGTGCAGGCATCATTAACTGGCCAAATTCAGGTATTTATGGGAAACGTGTGCTTTGTCCTTATTGAAGCTCTTTGTAAAGGGTAAATGTGCAGTGCAGGGGTCCTGCTTAAAATTGCCTTGACTCAGTACCCGTATGATGAACTTTCAGGGGAAAAGTATAATAACTTTTTTAATGAATGCATTGCAGAGGTGGTGTTTTTTCCACTTCAAAAGCCCCTCGTTTCTCATATAAATGAAGGGCACTTATTGCAAACAGAAGCCTCTGAATTATGCTTGTCTTAATACATCAGTCACTTTGCAGTCAGTAAAGGCCTTTGGTTGAACTGCTCTATCATCATTAGGTCCAGATGCCCAATGAGATCATAGTTTTTCATTAAAAAGCAGGCTAATCCTCATGGAAAACTGTTTTATAAGAGAGTAAATTGCACCTTGTACACCTCCAGATTCCAGCTGTTGCTCTATGCAAACACCTACCACAGACCCACCACTTCCCCCTATGCTGAACCTGAGACGATGCTTCCTCTCTGCTGCTTCAGTAATGCTCAGAATGTGAGGCTTCGACACCCTCTTCTCTTACTTCTTGGTTTCAAGCTGCGGCTGGACGTCTCTTCTGCCGTCAATGGATTTCACATGGCTTCCTCTCTGAAAGCTACCGTGAAGTCATCCGCCAACACTCCATTACAGGTGGTCAAAGCGTCTGTCTGTTCGCCCACGTCACGGCAGCCTTTATAGCTCAAGCAGAGGAGGTTTCCATGAGGAGGATGGCTCGACTCTGAAGTATCATCATCTGGCCAGACTTCCTTCCTGGTTAACCATGTGTTTGAACAAAGAATGTGAGAAAATCCTCATGTCATGGGGACAGATTTTACAGATTTAGTTTTTGCATACCGTTTTACTTAATTAAATGCAAGGATAGTACTTGTTGTCTCTTTGGTACTTGCAGTCCTCTATTCAGTCTGCTGGTACTGTCACTGATTTTAAATCCAGCTTTGAAACACATTTTTATAGTTGCTGGCTTGTCTGACTAAGAGATATCGTGCCTAAAAACTGCTTTGTCATGGTTCCATTTTTTGTGTTCCATTGATTTTAACTTGCTTTTTTTCTGTTTGTTTTTGTTTTGTTTCTACACTTGTATGATTAAAATTAATTTGGTTTACAGTCTTTTTTAATATCTCTTATTTATTGTTTCTTATGACTTTTTGCCCAAATTGTTGCTGTTTTTTTTTTTTTTTTTTTTTTTACACCCTTTTTGGTTTAGAATACTCTACTTATTGATGTTGGGCTCTATTTTACTTTACACTGCACTGTAATTTGTGATTCTCTCTTCAATAGTGCTATATGTTCCCTTCTTATACAGCAGTATTAATATGTGTATCTTTGCAAAATATCAAGAAGCTTGATGACGTAGTGACTACATCTCTCTCCTGGTGTTTTGTTCTCATGATTGTACATTTATTTCTACAGTTATTTAAGAGGGACTTAAAAGTCTCTCACTGTCAGCTAGCATGCTTTTTGGCTGGTAAGTATAGCTTTGCCGCCAAGACATTGACTCCTGTCTATAAACTGTATAAAAAAGTGGACGTAGCTAGTGTGTTGTCACCCATTGATTTGTGAACTACCGTTTTGAAGTTTGGCATTTTGGCCATCATGGTTTTTTGGAGCCAGAAGTGAGCATATTTAGATGAGAGGGCGGATCTGACTGACACCCTAAGGACAATGCTAGAGTAGCGACCAGTCAGTCACAAGGCAGTCACGCCTTAAAGAACCCAATCGCCGGAAAAATATATTAGTATTGTTTGTTTTTGCAAACCATGAATATGTTGTATTTGCACATTATTTTGTATCAGAAGACAGTGTTTACTGAGGTAACAAACCAAGTGAGAAGCAGGATTATTTTCGCATAGACTTGTGTACGATTTGGACTATATATTGGCACTTCTATTTGCAACCAGTGGAGTCGCCTCCTGCTGGCTGTTAGAAAGAATGCAGGTTTAAGACACTTCCGCATTGGCTTCACTCTCAATACACAGATAATCGCTTGTTCCTGTCTCATTACTTTCAGCAAACTCTAGGGTATCGGTATTCAACAGCATTAAGGTATTGACTGTAATAACCCAATACCAGGTAGCGTTCCTCAGGTAAATACAACATGTGATTTGGCCCACGACTGCAGCAGCTACAACAAACAGTCTGTGGTGTGGTTTATTTGGCAGTTCAGTGTCCCAAGAAGCCACCAAAACATTCAAAGGTATGGCTATACTACATGTCTGTGTTGTCTGGTGGCATGTTATGCAATTGCAGGCTTCCAATCACATCATGGGTATCACAGGAAAGAGAAAAAAAAAGGTTTCAAAGAAGTAAGGTCAGGACTGTGAAGACGGCTTGGTGGTCAATGGCATGAATTTGCATGTTGAAAATCAACTCACTGTTTTATATGCTGGTGTGTACTGGAGCTTTAAAACGATTATGTACTGACTTGTCTAAGAGCTTATTTGTATGACAACTTTTAATATTTCTGCAGTGGGAAAGATGCAGGTCAAATAATGTATCAGCAAGGAGGCAACACTATAGGATGACACCCAGTCATTAAAATTAGTTTCATCTGTCCATACAAACTCAACTAACACTGTCTCACACAGTGAATTGAAGCTTCTCCCTGCCCTGATCTGTGTAGGGAGAGGCTGCCTGCTGAGCATACCAGGGTCATTCACAACTAAAGCTCTGTGGCCCCAGGGGTTGTTTTTCTTTCATCCGTCCAGCTCCATATTTTCACAGCACCGGCTGGTGCTTGTCCTTTTCCACGTAACTGTCTCTCCTACTCGGTGGGACCTGCTGATGGTGTAACACTAAATGATTTACAGTAGCGAGAAAAGACTGGGCTTAAAATGGGACACCACGGGGGCTGACACGTTTTGGAGTAGGAATAGTGCTGCTAATGGGTGTGTATGGAAGGGATGGCGCTTCAGAGAACATACATGACTCATGCCCATAAATACTCATAAACACTTGGATGCGCGTGCTACTGTACATATGAAACCAAGTGTAAGGTGTCTGCTTGTATGTGGCACAGGCTTATCCCTGTATATTTGTCACTGTGTGTGTGTGTGTGTGTGTGTGTGAGTGTGTGTGATATGTACTGTAACATAAACCAAGAGACCGTCTCCAGATTCACCCTCTAAAAATGGGGAGAAGTCAGCGACGTACGGTTTCCTGGAAACAGGAGGTGCTGTGCAGTATAGTTTGCTAAGTTAGGACACATCTGTCTGTGTTCACATGCACACACACACACACACACACACACACACACACACTCTCACACACACACACACACACACAAACAGCTGAGATTTATGAAGTTGTTTTCGTGGAATGTGGAGCTGGCTCAACAATTCCTCACACAACTCAAATTGCAAGTTAAAAAAGACACAAAAGTGCCAAGGGGCCAAAACTCAATTTGTGTCATATGTTCAGTTAAGGTTAAGTAGAGTCAAATGTCAGTAAAGGGTAAATAGTGTAGTACATGTGTGTTAGAGTGCAGAAGATCATGAGAGAATCTCCGTAGCTGTTAACACCCAATACGACATTACACACTGTGTATTTAAAGCCTCACTTCAGCCAGTGTTACTTGCTGTTTTTAAAGGGGCAAAAAGCGAAATCGTTTCACCGCTAGGTTTGCTGTTGTGCACTGCCTGTAGACCAAAACAAAGTGTGTCATGAGCCACTCCTCCCTCTACCTCTGCTCTCCACCACCCCACTTGCCTCGTCTGTGCAGCCGAGCACCGCAGCATCTCCACGGACTATTACATCCAGATGGTCCCAGTGTTTCTTCCGCAGGCTCCACTTCACTCGCTCTGCCCGATATACCCGCTGCTTCTTCCCACATTAACCTGAATAACAAACCAGGGCTCGGTTCTCCAGTTGGATCCAAACGGAGAGCCAGGGCTAACATTAGCTGGGAAGCTAGCGGAGGCTAACTGGCTGTGCTGGCAGCTGAGTGAAGTGGAGCCTGAGGAGGAAGCACCGGTTAGCCCCGGTTTCACTACAGGCAGATTCACTCGCCACAGGGGCGAGGAAATAAAAGTTAAAACAGCCAACTTAGTCACATGAACGTACATGAACGCGCAGCCGGACCGGCTTGTAAACAAGGGGCTGGAGATCAACACAGAGAGAGGTTGTGTGAGGTCATGCTATACTCCAGATGAAATTACACCTCTAGTTCTTCACATAGCAATTTTTTAATTCCTTCAACCTAGAAATGATGAATTTCGTTTATTGCTCCTTTAAGTAAATGTTCTTTCTTCAACAGAGAATAGGGATGTTGTCAGTAGTCAGACATAATCCAGCTATGTTACCATGGCAACCCAAAAGGCTTTTCTTCTAGTGTCCATGTTAAGATCGACATCATGGCGCATAATGCTGCGTACACATGGAATCAGGCAGACGGTAGACCAAAGACAGAGAGCACGGCACAGGAAAAACAGACAGTCCGAAGGAATGGTAGGATGGTAAAACAAAACACGCATGACAAATGTTGCAATAGGGATGCTGAATTGTTTACAAAGAATGGAAAAGAATGAAAAGAAATTGTGTTTATTATTTTATGTAATTATTCGAGTAATTGTCCAGATCTCCGTGTTTTCTCTTTGTGTGAGGGAGCTACGTAACATCTGGTTGTATATCCCATCACAAAGAACGGTGAAAACATTTTGATATTTTAAT
The DNA here is from genome assembly GCF_006386435.1 of Epinephelus moara. Classification (NCBI taxonomy): domain Eukaryota; kingdom Metazoa; phylum Chordata; class Actinopteri; order Perciformes; family Serranidae; genus Epinephelus; species Epinephelus moara. The sequence continues at coordinate 15,545,445 of NC_065516.1, forward strand.
TTTGATTGGCAATGCCATCAACCAGTAGCCGGTGTTCTCCATTGCCCTCTGCTGATTTTACCATCCTGCTCTTGTCCACTAAAATTATGTCCAATTGGCTGTCTACTTTCTACTGGATATCATGTGGATGCAGCATAAGTCATAAAGAGGTGGATTTTTCCTCACCTTCTTCACTTGCAAATGAGGATCCCAATGAGACAGGGGTCATTAGACCATATAAAGTCTAGCCAGTGGCTTTCATTTTGGGGTACACTTTGGTTCCACTTTGGCTCTGTGGCTTCTCAACTTGCAGAGCCAGTGCTGCGCCCCCACCTGAATATGTGTGCTGCTCGCTCATGTCATCAGCTTGGAAATTGGTGAGCAGTTCGCTACGTTACACAAGCATACTTAACTTTTTTCAGCAATATAAGAAGAAATAAACAACTGTGTGAATTTTTATGTGCGAGTTTACAGTGGAAACGTCTTTAATTTGTCAAAATAAAAGTCCTCTGCTACTTTCATATTTTCTTTTATTGGGGGTGTGTCAATGCACATGTTCTAAATATTGAGAGGGACGTGTCCCCTGTGTCCCCCCCTGAAATCAATACCTATGCACCATCATATAAACACAAGCAAAATAGCTGTCACAAAAGTATTTTTTGCTGTTCCTGTTTGAATAGGCTATCGTTCGTCAGCTCTGTGGGTGTTTGTTCTTTGGCTCAATTTGGCTTTTAGTAACAACCTTCTTTTTTAAACCTTGAGCACAAAATTGAGTTATTTGTCAAAAAAATATTTGGAGAACAGTATAGCTAATCAACATTGTCAGACAATGACTCAAAATATAAGCCAACATACATCGAAAAGAGGCTTTAAATTGTAGTGAATAAACATGGAGTAAGTGAATCATTTATATATAACATGTTCGGAAATCAAAAGCTGTATTGTAATAATACAAATAGTTGTGGCTGCTATTTGGTCACTGTAACATGATTGTTGTCCTACCCAGCAGGTCATACACACTTGGTCACCCCTATGTACTGTGGGTATTATTACACAACACAAGTCTCCTGTAGCATGTGTCACATGTGGCTGGAGTCAGTTGTGTGTGGACAGGACACTGCCCTGATAAATACGGGCAGCTGCACTTTCATGGCACTGATGGTAATTGAACACGACTGAAATTTTGCTGGAGTGACATGTATCATAAGAAACATGACACTTTTGCATCATTTGTAGGATTTAGGCTATTTAAGGTTATAAATGTTTTGAATTTAGGACAGTCCAACTCAGATTCTGGTCTTGAACTTCACACCAGGGGTTGGTGCGTTGGTTCAGAGGGGGTCAGGGTGAGGGTGGTGTGGGAGTGATGGTCACAGTATGTCCTGTCCTGGCCCCTCTCCTGCAGCGAGGCCCTGCTTGCTGACAGCGGAATGACATCACCAGGGGGGCCCTTTGTCCCCCGTTTTGGGAGCGTTGAAATTTTGCACACAAAGGCTGCACGGCGCTCCTATCTCCAGATCTGAGTGGACGCAGCACTTTTGAAAATCCCTAACAAGATTAAACCATAGCGCAATCAGCTGTCAGTCCGCACACACTAGCTGCTTCTCAGAACTCACATAGGATCTAAGCCCTGCTGTTTAAACTGAACACGCAAGGGCCACATCCACAACTATAGAGGGTCCAACGGAAGAATTGACTGATCCACAAAGGCACTTACTATATAATGGAGAAAATGGTTCAAAGTTTTCAGGCTGGCTGGCAAGCTGTGTTACAGATAGAAAGGTTGTATATTTATGACTGTAGGTTGATTAAGAACCTGCTGCTGCAGAATCTAAATGAGATCTAGAAAATGCACACAGTATCTCAAACATGTTAAATGTGTCTGTTATGCTCGTGTATATCTGTCTGTCAACTATTATTATACAACCATTAGTCAGGACCTACTAAGAGGCGATCTATGAGTGCTGATGTTGAGAACAACAGCAGTGGGACTGTTAACTATGCATGTATCACTCCACTTTACAGGTATTCTACCGTTAATTACATTAACCGTTAATTAGCCTACATTAACAACACTGTCTCACTCCCACTCGTCCAATACTGGTGCTTGCTCAGTGACACGTCAAACTATGATGCTCTGCATACACTTTCAGTGTCAGTTTTGGACACTCCATGAAAACATCTCAATTTTTAAGTGTTTTATGCATTGAATCCCTTTGTTTTTCAAATTTGTCCACAGACAAACAGTACATTCTTACAGAGAAACCAATTCCATTTAGTCCATCATAACATTTCCATTTTTTTTGTTCAGCTACACCTGCTGTATTTCCTCTTTAGAGTCCTCAATCAATGAATTCTGAAACTAAAAATTCAGCAGCATGTATCAAGTAAAGGTAAAATCTGGTCAGGTCTGAGTTCCTAAACAACCTGCTTAACCACTATGTTTCTCTTCTAGTATGTCATAATCCAGGGTAAATATAAAATAAGTGCAATTTTCAATGATTAAAACACATAAATTGTCCTGGTTGCGTTTTACCTTATCCTATGGTTTCTTTATTCTTTTTGCTTTTTGAAGTTGTTTCTGGGAAAACCTCAAGTAGGTGGGAAATCTGAAGGATTTTCAGCAGAAAATGTTTGACTATATACATTGAACAAAAAACTTTGAGAACATAACAAGAGATTAACAGAGCCTGCAACAAGTCTAACTTCTACCTAGTCAGTGCTATTGTCTTCTCAAATTTTTACAGGAAATGTACAGTGTTCCTTCATGTCATGCATACAATGTCTTTTCAAGATAAACTTAGAACATAGGTTAATAAATGTCACTTTTAGGTTTACCTCCTTAAGCTTGGGCAGAAAAAAACTGGTTTGGCTTAAAATAAATGCGTTTGTTACTTACATAATGTAACGTTATGTGACATATGTCACATACATCAAGTTAAATACGTCACTAGTATAGTATGCTACATATGCTGGTGCACCACGTTGTTATTAAAATAACTTAATTGACTTTTGGTCTCACAAAGGAAAGCTCTGTTGAACTATAACGGCGACAGGCAGCATATCATGCTGCAAATCACTGCCCAAGATCTAGATTTCGGCGTCTTCGAAGTGAGACCAGGTTGGTTTGATTTGTCTGTTCTGGGCCACATTGTGAAAGAGGCTCCTTATGTAGATATAAATGACTCATTTTAGGGTAACAAAAACACAGCAGTTCTTAATTTCAGGTGATTACACAAATAAAAAACACAGTTATAAATAATATATTCCATTTTAGCCAGTATATCCCCCTAAATCCTATACTCAGATACAAAAACAGATGCAAAAAGTCAGATTCCCATCTTGATTTTGACAAAATGTAGGCAATTCACTACAACTTGCATGATCTTTGATCTAAAAATTTTAAAGAAGGATAAAAGTTTGAATGCTGTCATGATAGTTTTTAGGTATTTTAAGTGTCTCCCTGTGTTTGTGTTGTGTCTGTACATTCTCTACCTCTAGGTGCATATCCATCCTGTTACATCACTGCGCCCTTGAGAGCTGCTGACTAAACACAAATCAAGGCCATACAAGTGGATTCTTTCATCCTCTTTAATTTCAAAGAAACGTCTTTCCTGTGCGAGCACACTTAACCCTTGTGCTAATCTTCTGAAACAGATGAGTTGCTCTTGTTACTGCTGTTGTCCAGATGTGAGCCTACAGTATCTCAACATTTTCTCAGAATACAGCATAACTCAGAAGACACACGTGATGTGAATGAATTCCAGCGTTGCGAGGGGTACGTCCTCTGTGTAACAGCATATGTCAGGACTTCACAGCTCGTGTCAGGGTTTCTTCTCGTGCAGTTGCTATGCTAGCCTCTCCCTGGAATAACACGCTGTCATTTTGTCAGGATGCAAACAGCTAATAACTGTGAGGCTGGTTCTGCATGATACAGCTCATGTTGTCTCATCATGTGAGTTTCAATTTCACTGGCTTTGACTTCTGTGTAAGCCACACGTCAGGAATCTGTGTGTTGCAACTTGAACAACAGATCTAAATATAGAACCAAGACAATGTAAACCTCTTGGAGCCTGGCCAGGAATATATATAGAGTACAGTGTGTACTGTTGCCCATACCATTATGTCACACACTGACTCAGGGAATGTGACAAAAGGGAGTCTGTGCAAGGTTACACCTAAAAAAACCACAATGTTTTAAACTAATGTGAACACAAATGAACAGTTGTGTATGTAGTAAATACAACCACTGGGTCAGTCACATGACGCAATGGGGCCCAGAAAGACATCTTCCATAGACTTACATTAGGGAAGAGATACTGTAAATTGGTGGTTACATTTTTAAGAGCATCACCGATACAGCTTGTTGTTACTTTTGAGATTTGATCCATTTGGCTTGATGACATTTTGAAATTATAGATGAGCTGCACAATTAATCATTTCATCATTATTTCATCCCCATTCAAGTTAGCGGAGAGCTACTTTAGGATTTAGCTGCTTGGCTGGCAAAGTTCCTAGTGTGCTTGCTCTATGGGCACGATGACGCAGAAGATCCTGGTAATTTTACACCCGAAAAGTCAAACTTTATTGGTTTATTTAGTTGCTCATGTGCCACTGAGCAAACTTCTTTTTATTCATCCATGATTTTTATATGTACTGTTTCCATTGTAACCATTGTAGCTGGCTAACTTCTGTATAAACTTCCATAAATAAACTGACTTGGCGGCAAGATTCTGAACTCACAGAGATGTGATTTTGCAGTGACGACCAAACCAAAAAAGCAATCTTATTTTTAAGATATTACCCTAACAGTTATTTTCCTGCTTCTCTTGTTGCCATAAACAACATGTTTGTAGAAACATGATGTAACGTTACTGTAGCTGACTGTGAAGGAGTCGGTGTCATGGCTCAGTGGACAGCTGAGAGGCAGAGAGACTTTGAAGATAAACAACATGCAGATCAAGTCCAACCGAGATGGTTTTGGTGAGTTTTATTTAGTTTCTGTTGAGTTTTAATAAAGTGTGTTTTATGATGAGTTAATTAAGCTAAAGTTAGTCTTAGTTTGGTGAAAAAGAGAGAGACTTTGATTGGAATATAGATGCAAAAAGAGGCCATAACAGATGTCTGTAATTAGTGAGTGCGACACACTTTACAACCCCACTGACACGTGTTACCACCATAACTAAAAGCAATCTTTTGTCTATTCAAATGACACGGCAAACAGTTGAATGTCTTTTCTATTCATCCTATTTCTATGTGCTGCAGGGTGGACGTCAGAGAGACAAAATGAACACATGGCCCGGCTTTTATAGCCTCAGGATGCAGGTGAACCTAATCAGCTGACAACCCTCTCTTGTCAGCCAACTGCCTGTTGAGGTTGGCTAGCACAGCCTCCAAGACAGTCCAATATATTTACTGGCTCATGTCTGATGTCCAAGAACAGCTGATAAAAGACTGTGTTCTCACATTAACCGGAATTCTAAACTAATGGTTAGATTAAACTTTTAAGTCCAATTTTTAGATTCGTTACGTTTCATCCTCCTCAGGGCTGTTTTCTAATTAAGTGTGTCTTCCTCAAAGGAGTTTTAAACGAGTGTCTTCAACAATGGGGAGCTGATTACCTCAATCACTGTTCAATGCTCATTTGTTTCCAGGCGACTTGCTTTGTGTTTGTGTGCTCTGACCGTAAACACTGAACAGCTGATGACATGTGCATGCATATATTAACCAATATCATGGCATCGGTGGTAGCAGGAGTTTTGAGACGATATTAAGATGATTTCCTGTAAGGATGTCATAAGAAAATGTCTGAGGTAATTTAACATGAAACAAAATCTAATGAGCATGTTAGTGCACTTCATTTGAAATGACATATATTTAATAGCATGTAAAGCTGTATGTTGCAGGGCCTAAACTCTCATGTAAAATTTAAATAGTAGTTAGCTGTGGTGGAACAATAGCTTCTGGGGTCTTTTTCAGAAATAAGAAAAACTCATTCAAAATCAAACTGACATATGTAACACTGCTAATTACAAAGGCTCTGTCCAGATATAAATGGCTATATTTGTAAAAGTAGCTTTTGGCCTGTCGTCCACACACAAACTCTGTTTTAGGTTACTGAAGATAGACCCTCCAGAAACTCAGTTTTCCGTGTTGACATGCAGACAGGGAAAACATTGTTTTTGGCTTGTAATGTCAGAGTTTGTGTGGTAATCTCCTTTGTGAGGCATCACAAATACATATTGTGAAATGGCAGACATGACCAAAATAGTGCTGGTTCTAACCTCGCTGACAGGACTCGCTTTACAACTAAACTGAGGAACAGAGGCATCAGAATGCGCTACAGAGGTCACTGCTCCAGGTAGCTTTTTTTCAGGCTTCTGATTGGCCAAATTCTTCTTCCTCCTCTCCTTTGCTTGGCATTAGGGCTATGGTTATATTGACGCCTGATGTTTAAGCACGCTCTTGACACCACTTCAATTGTGTTTTTGCATTACTGATTGGACAAAGATTTTTTTATAACAGTTTCTGTGGACCGTATTTTTTTTTTCTTGACAATGTTTTGTGGCTCATGTTATATGCCTTTGTTAAAGTCAGGAAATTAATGTGCTGTCATGGATGCTGATTTGTCCTAAGCCCAGTTCAGACCAAAGACGAGACGAAACCATTTCAGAACGTTGCGGAGAAAAGTTGCAGCAGTGAGACCTGGCCAGTCTGAGTTCAACTTAAGGCGGCTGATGATACTGTATCACCTGCAGCTCAGCTGGTCTAACCGTTGGCAGCTTGTTTTAGAGAGTAAAGCACATCACCTGTTTCAACACTACAATTGGCTTGTAGTGAAGTCTGCTGGTCAAGTCAAAATGACAGCAGACGGTGCGTTTGCTTGCTGCGGCAGGTGCCCCATCCCTGCTGAGCTCTCTGTTTTTGTCCTCATGGTGTGCCAGTATTGGATGGTGAGTTGTTGCTGCTGCTCGCTGTATGTGCTTATGGCCCCTTCCCAGCACACACACATTCTCACTGACTGATTAATTGGTGCTGGTTATTTAAATTATTGTGATGTATTTATTATGAATACAGTCCATCTGATGTTTGTTTACTTTATGTTTTTTGCTTTTCCATCACTACAAATGCAACTGTAGCCAGTATCTCATTATCACTAGTAGAAGTACAGAGAGTTGTTGCATAGAGATGACACACCATCACGTCTAGTTGCATTGGTGTGAACTGGGAGGTTCACCTGTTTCAACTCATCTTGTAGTGAATCTTTAGTCTGACCTGGGCTTAAGAATATGGAACGTAAACCCGAAAGTAAACCTCCAGAACATACCTCATTTTTTCAGAAAGACCAAAGAAAGAAATGCCAAATGACAGATTGCATTGACTTACAGAAAGTGATATCAGCACTTTGACTCTCTAAATGTACACCATCTTGGAGGTCTAATGTGTTGGATATTGGCATCTGGCCGAACAGAAACTTCTCCCATGTGCCAAGTGTGTGGGAGAACTACGATGGCAGATGTGAAATGTGAATGGCTCTATCTTGATCCAGTATTTGGTTCATCCATTCTGGGCTACTGTAGAACAACATGGTGAGCTCCATAGAAGAGGGTCCGCTCTGTATGTTGATATAAACGGCTCATTCTAAGGTAACAAAAACTCATTGAGTCTTATTTTCAGGGGATTTGACACTAAATAAAACAGAGTGATGAATATTATCTTCCATTTCTGCCCCTAAATCCTATACACTGGACCTTTAATTAAATGATCAATTAAATTAGTTAAAAATTGGAACAACTGAGTTTCATGTAATGGAGTCTCTCCTTTAATTGCAGACCTGAGACATTTAGGAGGGAGATGAGCTGACATGAAGACCTTAATGAGGCCACCAAAACAATGGGAACACAAATAGGTCAGTTTTCCCTAATGATGATGAAGGGCTGCCTTTATTAGTGAGGGCATTTTCATTGCTGACAAAAGTGTGTCACTTGGCATTTAACTTAACTTGTACACATTCAAGTCATGTGCCGAGTGAAGCGTCTAGAATCTTAACACCAGTCTCTTTGATGCTGAACACTGGTGGTTGGGAAATCAACAGCAAAGTCAAATAAACACTATTTTCCACACTGTTCCCCATATTTCTAGCAGTAAAAGGAAAAATCCCCGCTCTCATTGAGGAATAGCTTCCGGCTCCAGAGTCTCCAGTCAAGGGTTTAACTTCTCCAGTCTGGAGGTTAACACCACAGCTGCAGGATCTAATCAGAGTCTTTGCATAATTAAAAAGAAAATGAATGTGGAACAATTTAGGAATACTTTGCAGTTAAGTACTCCTTTCATTTGTACCTTTTTGGGTGGGCCAATGTGGTTAAAAATTGCATGTGTTCAGCCTCTAGACACAGTGAGATACAAAGAAAATGTTTAATGCCCCTTTTCCTCATCTTTTCATATGCGTGCCTAAAAAAACTAGACGGCAGATTAAAAAAATCAGACATTTCCAAGTTGTTTCATCACCTCACCCGTGCCACTGACGGTACATTAAACCTTTAAGTGACAACAAAACCCATGAATGCACATCTGTCAAATCACTGCACACAAGTCTGTGACAAAACCAAAGGCCCATCAAAGTATGGATGACCTCTCCACCCTGCTGATCCCGATGCAGCCGTCTGTAGATTCACCCCGGCGGGTCAGACTGGTGTCAAGCCCTGCGGTTCAAAGGTGACAATAAGACCAGTGCCGTCCTGGAAATTAGACCAAACTAATTGTCCGTCAGTCCACTTTAATTACAGTTGAATCTAAAGCAAGTCTAGTTCACCCGTTCCAGGGCCATGACACCAGGCATGGGCGGGGGTTAAAATTACAGGGGGAAAATTAAATTATGTATGCTGCAGTGCGCTGGACACAAAAGCAAATTCCCAATTTAATTAACAAACAAAGACCCTTAAACAAGAAGCAGGCACTGTAGTAGGGTAACAACAAATACAGTGCAATCTCTGGAAAACAGTTGTTTCCTGAAGAGGCCTGTTTGTGTAGTATGTTGCATTTCCAGGAAAAATAGAAGAACACCGTCTAATTGATCCTGAAAATGGGCCGACCCACTACTATGTCTGTATTTCACCCAATAATTAATGTCTCTATTTGTTGTTCTGCATTACATTCACTCTAAACTGAGCTTGACATTTTTAAGTATATATTTTCAGATTGTAAATCTATTCTATCTGAACAGATTTACATCACAGTTCATGGTAATCCAAATGGCTTCAGCTCCAGCCATGTTTATCATTCCTGCCTGTCCCAGAGGTGAAACCTGACCCTCGTTAAATTGCTCGTTGCCCGGGCTAAATCCCTGCGCCTATGCGGGAATTGTGATTAGCATATTAACATTAGCATATTAGCATGCTTTCTGCTAGTTAACAGTCTAGGCGATTCCCCCCCTGTTACTCCCGCTGCAGTCTGTTTAACTCAGTCAGCAGCAGGGATCTCCATCTGCAGACAGCGAGTGCTCCCTTGGTGAAAGGTTTAGCGCACTGCCTTTGATCAGATAAATCCTCATGCCAATGGGTGCACCACACCCTCCTCTGTCTCTGCTGCATGCTGCACCACCTCTGGAAGATAAAACCATTGATCTATACCCTTGCTATCCCAGGCTGTAAATCTAGAAATGCTCTGGCATCATAGCATCTCCTTATTTATGTGCAGAAGAGGGAATGTGTGAAGCACTTAACCTTAAAGATGGTGCAAGTGCACTCCAGTCTGTAGAGCCCTTTCTCTTGAAAGTGCCACCAGACGGAGGACTGTGAAGAAGTAGCTCGGACATGTATGGCGCTTGTGCTTGGCTGTTTTCTTGACCCTGATCTATGCATATGCCCAAGTATGCTCTAAATGTGTTGTGCTGGTGGCTGCATTCCTTATCTCGGCTCAAAGTTTGCCGCCCAAAGTTTGAGCCACGTGCGGCTTCGGAGACTGCTATAGAATATCATCCTGCAAGCAATTCCTCTCAGCGTGGAATGCCTATTTTTGGCGGGACTGCTGCATTTTTCTGCATAGAAAAAAAAAAAGTCAAACCCTCCTGACAGCACTGTTGAGCAGTCCCAGCCAGCTGTGAAGTGTTGCTTTTACGGACTCTTACTGTAAAACATGTGGCTGCCTTCCTTAAATCAAGCTATTTGTGGCTACATGATTATAGTCTAGACATGCTTCTGCTTTTTAACATGATTCTGGAGTTACATCTGAGTGTACAGATAACATACGCAGGCTTTGTGCAGTAAAAACATGAAGTCTGGTACCTTGTCAGTCAATTGAGGGAAAAACCCCAACTGCAAGCTTTTTGTCAATGTTATGATTGATTGTGCTTGTTCAAAAGTACTGAAGAATGAAAGGAATAGTTTGATATTTTGGGATATACATGTATTCGCCTTCTTGCAGTGTGTTAGGCGCTGGCTCCACTCCAGAGTTTTTTGAAAACAGATGTTTTCATCTGTGTTTCTGCCTCACATCCGCACACAAGTGGAGTTTTAGGTCAATAAAAAAGAGGTTTTTGAGAACGCCTTCTAAGGCGAAGATATTTTTGAAAACTTCAGTTCTGTGTATCTGTTTGGACATGTAAAACAGAACGTTTGGGAAACAGTGATGTCATCTCAATTCACACATTTGGGTAATGGGCATAGACACCGTAACAACAATGGTGGACTGCTTGTTTGTTTACATTTGCTAGCACTGCTAGGGGTAACGACTACTTTACATCTCTTAAAGCTGTATTACTGCAACACTTCACAGCTGAATGGAGGTATCTACTGGGGGTGATGTTATTTGGTTTGCCTCGGCATCTGTGGTTTAATGTCCACCATAAACAACAGTTTCAGCAAGTGTTTGGAGTCATTTTTGCGTTCTAGTTTGGAGGAAGATATTTTGCACAACAAAGGTTTTGCGGAGAGATTTATTTTTTAAATGAAGGAGAAAAATATCAGTATACATGTAGACTGAACAGAACATGTAGACCTACATACAAGCTGCGGCCGGCAGCCAAATAGCATAGCTTATCTTAAAGAATGGAAGCAAGAGGAAATCATCACCAACAATTGACCAAAAGCAACAAAATCCATCTACCAGCAATTCTAAAGCTCACAGGCCTTTTGGTACTGTTTGATTTCAAAGCAAGTAGCTGAGACTCCAGTAAGTCACTACGCTGGAAAAAGCCCAGCACATTACCCCCTGTAAAGCACTTATTTTTTAATATGGATTAAACAAACAAGATATAACGTGCTAATTGATAAGCTTTGGACACAATCAGGCGAGCTATTTCCTCTGTTTCCAGTCTTTATGCTAAGCTAAGCTTACTATCTGCTAGCTGTGATATATTTAGCATTTAGACATGAGAGTAGTGTCAATCTTCTCATCTTACGCTCAGCAATAAATAGAATTACATTTCCTAGTGTTGAACTGTTCCTTTATTCCTGCACACTGACTCTAAACCAGATATTTATTTAAATGGACAGTCAAATTGTCCATTAAACCTTCTCCAAAACCATGCTTATATGCACCATACATACCTGAGAGGCTAACCAGCTAACCCTAGCTTGGGAGCCAGATGAATCTGCCAACTCATGTTCCATTTGCTATAGCAGATGCATCTGGTCCCCCTCCCACTGAAACAGATTTCAAGCCAACCTGGCCTCGGCCATGTCAATCACAATTATGCTTTTTTTTAAATACATGGGGCGGGTCCTTGGGGAGCCTTTGCACTTAACGCAAAATACATGGTGACGTCATTTCTTGCTCACCCACCCTTGTGCCAGGGACACTATAGCAAGCATAAATCTAGCTTGGTAAAAAGGAGCTCTGTAGAGGCATTTCGATAGGAACCAACTGTGGAACGTTCTGTTGAAGTACTATTTTTACATTCTGATGGCAAAACTGGCAACGCATGTTAACAGACATATTGATGCTACACCATCACGGCTCATCTCTGCATGCTGTGGTCTGCTCACATTTGTCCGTTGGTAAGCATTACATCACGTTTCATTGTTTTGATTGGTTGTAGCTCTATCCAAATGCATTCAGAAGCAATATGGTCTACGGCTGTTGATAACGCCCCTTGGAAGTTGAAAGTGAACTGAAAGGTTCAAGAGTAACTTGAATTTGCAGACTGGTGTGGCGATGCCTGGGTAATCCAAATCACACAGGCTGAAACAGCTCAAAACAATTAACAATTCTATTACTATGCTATTAGAGCCACTCAAAAAAACATTAATCTAATGTAACAGAGTTTTCATTGTACAGTCCTTGAATTGTTAATCATTTAGAGATGTTTATCATCCCGTTTCAACAGCCTGGCACCAAACTGTGATGTGTGTATAATTACAGTTCTTCTATTGAGGTGATTTTAAAACCTGATTATTTCACATTTGAATTTTGCCATTCAGCCAACACTCCTACTCATTACAGGTATTTACTATACAATACCCGCAGTCACAGAATCTGAAAACAGCTCACATACAAAACAAAAGGTGAGTTTTTAGTTTGATAACCATAAAGCCATAGAGGAGTCTCTACTTTACAGAAATCACAAAAACTACATACAAGCCGGGAAAAAAATAGTATTTTCAAAAATGTGGATTTTTTTTTTTTTTTTTTTAAATTTATTTATTTGAAAGGGACAGTACACATTAATGAACATCAGTATGTGAGTACATGTGTAAATGTGTCGGAGTTAGCAAGCCTGCTAATTTACATCCGTAGTCCCTTGGCAGGTAATAGACAGACAGACACATAGGAGGTAGACGAGAAAAAAAGAAGGAATAATAATAATAACAGTACACAAGGAGTTCACATTAAAATACCCATTCATACATAGACATAAAGTGCAGTGTGGATTCTATAAAGTGCCGGGTGTAAAGTGCCAGTTGTTAAAGTGCAAGTGCATGATAGTTAAATAGATCCACATGTGGTGGCCCACTCCTGCCGCTTAGAGTGGACCAAGACATCGGATACTTAGCAGCAGATGAAAAGTCCCATTCACAATTTAGGTACACAAAGATAATACATCACAGTGCAGTATAGTGCAGTGCATGCATACATACGTATATGTAGGCATGCACTGCACAACAACAATAACAACAACAAAGACAGTGCAAAGCATGGCGGACAGTCACAGAGCACGGCACATACGTATATGTATCGCGCTCTGCGAGAGGTCCGCCTAGCCATGATTACAGTGTTGGTTTGTTTTGAGCCAGTTTTTGAGGTGGGCCTTAAAGGTGCTGTAGGTAGGGCATTCTCTTATTGTACATGGTATGTTGTTCCAGATGTTACTGCCCTTAACCGACATAACAGATTGTCCAAAAGTCGTGTGTCTGTAAGGTACTTCGCAATCTCCCCTGGAATTGGCTCTGGTGGTTCTGCCACTGCTAACTTTAAGTTTTATATATTCTTTTAATGGAGGAGGTGCAAGTCCATTCAGTATTTTGTAAATAATACAGGCGTACTTAAGAACTTTAAAATTTTCAAAACTCAAGAGGTTGTACTTCTCAAGGATATGGCAGTGGTGGTGAGAGATCGGTTTTCTGTCAAGGATTTTTAGGGCCCTTTTATATAATGATTCTATTGGTTTAATTGTAGTTGTTCCAGTGAGAGACCAGTTTGTAAAACAATATTCAATGTGGGAAAAAATCATAGCATGTATAAACATTCTGGCCGTGTTATCTGTCAGCGATGGCCTAATCTGCTTGAAGTTAAGTAGATTGAATTTGATTGTTTTTGAAATCTTTTTAACATGATTTTTAAAAGAGAGAGTAGGATCAAGAACAACACCAAGGTACTGGAATTCTTTTACGAACTCAACTAACTTTCACTTCACTGCAACAAAATATTCCCATCGTTCCCAGGGCGTTCATGTAAAACAGACTGTGGAAAAAAAAAAAGATCCAGGGAGGAAAAGTTTTATTTTTGACATCACAGCTGCAGGATCAGGTCCAAGTAAAGGCTGAGGGAGGTGAAGTTTTGCAGGAAGAAAATGAGCTTTCAATTCACAGCGGAGGAGAGGCAGGATTGGAAAAAACTTGTCTGTTGCTTAATGAAAATTTATACACTTGCACATTACTCAGACACACAAAGGAGCCTGTTATCTTGTAGTTATGCAAAAGATCATAACATGTCATCACTCCAGTTTAAATCCTTATTTTACTTTCATTACAGATATTGCATCTATTAAAAACACATGTTTAATGGCTTGCAATTACATCTGAGGGATAATAAATCTGTCCATATGAGACAGATTGAACACACACCCCTGAGAGAACGGGTGAACGGTAAGTACATTTAATGCCTTTAAGGATAAACGAGCAACATATGTTGGTGATATAATCTTAATGTAGACACCTAAATAAATCTGCTTCAACAGGGATTAGGTTTCATTTATAAAGGTATATTTTATCATGAGCAACATATGCTACTTTGACTTGTACTGGACATGTAGTTGTACAGTTTGTCCTTCTTATTAGTGTTGACAGAGTAATGAACGAATCATTATGAACATCACTGATCCCTTTTAGCCTTTAGACAAAGTTGAATTGCTAATGCCAATCAGAAGCATATCCATTATCTTAAACACTTTGAAGCCATGAACTATGTGATCACATCCCTCTTGTACACTCAATGTAAAAGGGAAAGTCCATCAATCAAAGTGTCCTTTAGGGGAGCTGTGAAAGGCTTGACGTTACGCAAACAGTAATTTGACTCGTCCTACCTCTAAAGGGGCCCAAGCCATGTCACGTTGTCCCCCTGCGCTGAGGTTCACAGCAGGGGTCTATACGGGCCCGACCGGGATTCCTGCATCAATCTGGAAGTGTCTCCTCGTTCGGAGAAGAGAGGCCTAATGGGAGAAAATGTACCACCTCATCACCACCTCCCAGGGCTGCCATAATGGAGCATCCATGGTCATTAATGGAGCGTACCTCCCACCTCAAGAGTCTCTATTCAGTCTCTGTCATCATTCACGGCCATCACTTCCTCAGAATTTAATGGCTTTGGAGGTCCCTTTTATCCCATTGTCTCTACGCCTCTGTGTCCCTTCCCCATTTAGGAGCCCAAACTAGAGAACGGGCCTGTTAGTTGGGCGTTGGGGCTGACCTCTGCACCCCTTCACTGGAGACTCCTTCAGCTTTGTTTTGGGCCTCTGTCCCCCTTGCCAAGGCAAATCAGACCCCAGGCGGGTCATGGAGAGAGGGAGCCACTGGGGGTCTTATTGTCTTCCCATTCACATCATAGACAAGTGGCCCGGAGTGGACATCAGACGCTCCCTATAGCCACACACACTGAAGGGACAATGTCCACACAAAGTGACAGCTCCTATTGGGAGAGGAATGCATGTGAATCAAGAAGGTTCAAAGAAGCACGCCAGCAAACCAACGACATGGGAATATTTGATTGCCAAGCGCTATTTCTCCCTCTTCTATCATCTTCATGCAACAATGAGGAAGATTACAGTCAAAACGATTTATCATAATGTAAAGTTCATCATATAGCATACTTAATGCATTTGGAAGGTAGCTGCGTTTTCCAGTTTTCCACCTGCTTTATTCAAACATGCCTCAGGAGATCCACCAGGACTGACCATCACAGGCTGATTCTATGTTTTGTGCTTTAGGGGGCAGGAGAGAACCAGAGGAAAAAAGATTGGCTGGACCGCACAGGCAGGGCCGTGGGGTCGGAGCGAGCCTGTGGCTGGGGGGTAAGATTAGGAGGCAGCTGAGAGAGGGCACGCGGCCATCCTCCAGTACACATTCCCGCCATGGCCTGAGGCCAGGAGCTGGGGATTAATACAGACTAAAGAGAAGGGCTGGCGTTGGCAAGTCACCGGCAATCATTCCCATGCATTTTCTAGTCGTCTTTCTGATGACAATGTGCGTTTGAATGCATGCAAATCAGGGTGCAAGGATTAATTTGGAGGACTGTGACGAAACTCATGCTTCGCTCATTTAATCACAGATTCATTCAATTACCCTCTTGGACACTTGGCAGGCTTTGCAGATCCATATAAAGTATGGGGTATGTTGCTATTGTGTGCGCTCTAATTTACTGAATTTCCTCCTTTGGCTCTTTTCAGAGAACATCATAGCAGCATGTTCTCCCGCCTCATAATGTACATTCTCTTATCTCTCATTTTCCCATCTATTCTCAAGTGGTAATGTAGTGAGATTAGAGCACCAAAGCCTCCTGTAGATCCACTGACCACCGATTCATCGGCTCATCACAGGACATATTGCTGTTTTGTTAGCCCGGTGACAAGCAGCTTAAGAGGTTCATACTTGGTGATAACCTGCTGAGAGCGAGAACTGAACCTGAATAGGAGTCTGTAATAGTCTATCCAGTGTCTGGGAGGGGTGCCTTCAATCTATGTGTAATCACATCTGCAGACGAGGAAAAGTGGAAATCCATATTTGAGAGCCAGGTAAGTGGAAATTGGGTGTTTTTCACACTGCTTCCTATTATCTACTGTTTGCAGCATAAGAAAATGGAGGCAGGTGATAAAGGAGTGGCTGAGGGGTTTAAAGGCTTAAATCCTAAATGAATGACTCATCCATAAAATTTCATAATAACATTAAAGGTTTATTCATAATTCAAATATTCAGAAGTGCTAATGTTTTTAAATTGAGATGAGGCAGGGACAAATTGAAATTAACTGACTCATCTTCTTTTGTCATTAACCAGATGTACAGTGACATGACTATTCACAGTATTTATCAAAAATCTTGTCGTGTAAATATTTTGTTTCATATCGAGGTATTTGGTCCAAAATATTGTAATATTTGATTTTCTCCATATCGCCCAGCCCTGAAGGGTGCTCATAATTGTTTAATCGGTACATAAAGACAGTAATGATGAGACTGTTGATTAAATCCAAGCAGATTAAACGCAAGCCCAATTATCACTCTCAAAACAATGCATTCATGTAGGTGCCACACATGATCCTGTTAATCAGAGTTCAAGAGAAATGGCATGGGGAATGCAAAGTCTTAGGGCTGCTGTGAAACTGCGCCTACTCAGGGCAACAACAAAGTTTGTCATGGGTGTGTCGGTACAATAGACAAACAAGAAAGGATGGCAGAGGAGATACCCCCACACCAATGCAACTGGGCTGGGCAGCCACAAAAAGGAAAGTGCACTGATAATAGTCAAGGACTGAAAAGTTTGCTGCTGTTTTTATTCACTTGTTATTTTTTGCACTTTGAGCACCCTTCTTTTTGTGCATGGATGCCCTAAATAAACCGTATTTTGCATTGATCTCAGCCTCTGGACCTTTTTGTGGCTGTCCAGCCCAATGGCACTGGTGCATGGGTATCTAATTTGCCTTCCACCCATAGGGAATGAACATATAAATAGATTTAAATGAATCGCATGTAGGTATGTGTGTCTTTGCAAACATCTTTTTGACAGCTTGGGTTTGATTTTGTTCAGGAGCTAAGGCATTTAATTCAAAAAGAGGCAATTTCATTAAAGTAGTCATTATCCTAACAGATTACTATCTCCACCTGGCATGAGCCTGGAGGGGACCATGCCTTTTGGTCTTGTATGTGTGTATGTGAGCATGAGTGTGTGTATCTGTCTGTCCACAGCTAAACTGGCAAACTACTGGACCAATCAGCCTCATATCCTTGACTGTATGCTCGAGGACGTCTCATGGTTGCAGTGATTCAAACCTGTTTAACTGGCTGTTTTTTTACACCTCTGACCATTCATCACATGCACCGCAAGTCATCAGAAAGATCATGTAGCAAAGCATAGAGCAAAGGGCATTTCTGGTACTCGTCTCAGCTATAAAACAAGAGGCGTTACCATCTGTTGCAAGCCACATTTTGGCCTCAGTCGTGGCTCCAAAACTGACATCTATAGAAGAGTTTGGTTTCCCTTTGAACTGGAGCTTCTGCAGATTAATTCCATATCCAATGTTATGATCTACTAAAGTTAGGCACATTACGAGATTAAAAGAATTCTGATTTTTGCCACCATCTTCACTGTAAAGGAGCTGACGCGGACAATTCCACCAGGTACAGCTACACCTGAGATGTCTACAGTGGCTACAGTCAGTTCCTGTAGCCAAGTTGCAGCCCGAATGTGGCCGCTTGGAAGAGACCTCCAGTGAATGCACTTTTCTAGATCTCCACCGTTTTGGTCTGAGTGTTCAGAACCAGTGAGAGGGGCAGTCAGTGAAAAATCATACTTTTTTGACAGTGTTGAGATAGACAGGACATGGGAAAAGAGACAGGGGTACAACATGTAACAAAAGTCCACAGCTCGAAACCAGGGATATTGCATGCATCTTAACCACTAAGCCAAGACGTACCGGATAACTACAGCTAACTCTACTTATTCAGGCTGGAAATTATAAACACAGGAAGAGTGAAAATTTGTCACTAGTCAAATATCTGAAAAACAGAAAAATCCATGGTGCACAAGACATCTAGAACATTGGATTTGATAGACATATTCATGCCATTCCTCCAGCTGTTTATTCTGTGTATATCTTACTTGTACTTAAACGTAATACTTATACCTGCACCGTTCACTGTAACTGCAACACATGTTCATACTGTACATATCTAGCATAGTGATATCTACCTCTTACTGTTTATTATAGTTTATATTACCACTATATATATTACTCTGCACTTTACTGCTTTTTGCACCTCTGGTTTGATGTCAAACTGCATTTTGTTGTCTCAGTATTTGTACTCTGAGTCACTGCAACATCAGATACAGATATACCTTATCTGTGATATTGTTGGAAATATATTGGGAACAGCAGGGTTTTCCCCACACAAAAGTCTTTCTGGCTTAAAGAGGATCAATTGAACACTGAGGCTGAGTCTGAGTTCGCCCCCTCACCTCTCTGCTTTTCACTGTTGCCACGTCGACGTCATGGAATGTGTGATGTCATCGCCAGTGCACACACGCAGCACATGCTCTCACCTGGTTTCCACAGTAACCAAACCACAGCAGTTTCCTCCCTGCACATGTCGCAAGATGTGTTCAGTGAAAGGCCCCCTGCATACCTAGAAAACACGGGAAAATCAAAAAAAGCAGGTTAGACATGTGAGCGCGGTGACGGACAACAATAGCTTTTTCTCTGGTTTTGTCTTTTTTTGTCTCAAACTCACGTCTTGTGTGTGCCTGTGTGACTCACAGCAGCTAGAGACTCAACACATTTCACTAACAGCTTTTTAATACATCAAAGGATCAGTCTGTGACATGGTTTTGGCTGCACTTGCACACACAAGACCCAAGACAACTAACTTGGTGTTAAAAAACACAAAATGCATTTCATTTCAAAATCCTTATTAGCTTCATCTTTCACCTACAGCTCTCACAACTCATTCAGAGGGCATTAAGTCAGTAAAGAAGCACCTCTGTGGGTAATGCTGCACATTAAATGCACCATGAACAGAACAAATTGAAGTTCCCAAGCACACTGTAATCATTTAAAAAAAGTTACACAACAACAGACCTCAATCTTCTGCTCATACTAAAATTCTTATCTAACAATAACAATTGACTCGTATACGCTTCACAGATTTCTAGATTTCTGGCACTAATATGCCTTTTGTGATCCTTCAGCAGGATGGTAGCCAGAATTTAGGAAAGTCTGATATCACAGGTCCTAAATGTTGTTTCTTTTGGATAAGAGGTTGTTTTTTATGTCTGGTTTGAGTAGAAAAATGGCTAACAGTTAGGTTTACAGAATACTGTTTGATCATTTCTAAACACACACACAACTGTTAGACCCGGTAGATGAGACCCGTCCATCACCTCTCCCACCTGTCCCACTCAGACTTTTGTCGCCCTAACTTTTGTTTGTGTCCTGGCGTGTTTCACTCTGACGCTGCTGAATGCCTTTAAACTATGACGGTGACCAGCCCCATATTATGCCGCATTGAAGGATGGCTTTTTCGTCAGTGTCTGACGCCACAAGTCATTTCCCAAGTGCCAGATTTCGACAACTTCCAGGTGAGACTGGGTTGTATAAACACATAAATGAACAAATACCATAGACTGTAAAAAATAATGGATGTAGCTACTGTGTCATCACCCATTAGTTTGCTGCATCCCGTGTTGAAACCCTGAGTTTGGCATTTGAACTTCAGTTTTTGGCACCTCCATACTGGCTTCATTTTTCAGCCCCGGATGTTGCTGCTTGACAAATATACTGTATTTCACATGTTACATGAGCCCACAGATAGAGAGAAGATAGTGGAGCAAAAGCCTTACTTTCTCAGTGAAAGCAGTCACAGCAGGCGATTTCCACATCTGATGTTCAGCAAAACTGAAAGCTCATCAGAATACTGAGGACATAACCTCAGTGTCTGTCAGGCTACAGCACATAAAAATCTGTCTGGTTTGAACTCAGCCAGGTCAACAGATTTACTTGATCATGGTTTTTCAACAGCACGCCCTTGAGCTTGTAGAGATTTTAAAGAAATAGTCTGACATTTGGTAGACACACTTACTTGCATACTAACAGAGAAATAGATGAAAGCATTGATAGCACTCTGATGTCTGCATGGGACATATAAAGCTACAGCCTGCAGCCAGCTAGCTCAGCTTAGCTGCTGAAGTAGTCCAGCAGATAACTACCCAAAAGTTTATGTTGTTTTTAAGTTTCTGTTTTTGTACAGACTAAACAGCAGAGGTATAATATATTAATTAGTGAGGTTTAGAGGGGCTGATAGGGGGATTTTGTTGTGTTTGTGTTTCATTTTTTGTGCTAAGCTAAGCTAACCAAAGGCTGTAGTTTCAGTAGCTTTGTATTTACTGTACAAATATGAGTGGTACAATCTTTTCATCTAACTCTTGGCAAGAGAGACAATAAGAGTATTTTCCAAAATGTCAAACAATTCCTTTAACTAACTTTTCCAGGTGCAACACAAACAGTTTACTCAGTAAATCTGAACAGCAGCTGCAGACACAGGCTCAATTATGTGTTCCAGTGGATGGCACAAAATGCCACAGGTGAGTTTTCTGTTAGTAAAGACTAAACAGGAGCTTCGTTTTCAGAGCGTGTGTTTGCCCCCCATCTGTCCTGCGCCTGCAGACAGGATAAAAGGCTGCACAGACTTTCTGCTCCACAATTAAACAATCAGACAAAAGACAACGTTCAATTGACTTCAGCCAACTCTGTTGTGCACATTGTGTACAAACACAAACACAGAAAGAAATAGTGTACAGTGCGTAACCACTTAACAGGCTCAGACTGACAAACAGCTGGTAATGGCAGTTAATCAAGAACCTTTTCTTTCTCTGGCGGTTGACAGACCACACGGTTTGACTTCTAATAACACAGACGCACATTATGCAGTCACACACACACACCAGCACGCACACGCTCACTACACACGGCCTGCTCGGCGCAGCGCCAGGCCTTATGTGTAACTGGCATGACTGGTTATCTCCATGGCAACGGGAATGTTGGCCCTGGCAAGTGCCAAGAGAGCAGCTGGTAGGTAGTGGCAGATTAGTCTCCAAACAGATTTACAGCCAGTCAAGTACTGCATGCCCTTTGAACAGAGGAAGAAATTATAAAGAAGCCATTAGAGTGAAAGAAGACAAAGACGGGATTGTAGTGCCACTGAGTGAGTCCACTGACTGAGAGGAGGAGAAACCTTTTTCTAGTCGATCTGCCAGCTCGCTGGAGGTGTCGAGTGCGAGTGAGGAGCTTGTAGCTCGAAAGTGAATGATCAAAAAGAAGCTCCGGCTCTCTGAGAAAATAATACAAGGCAGTTTACCTTGTCTCCTGCTGTGACTCAGTACTGTGGGGTCTTCTGCAGGGAGGAACAAATTTCAATCGATTATGTGTTATCACTCAGTTAGCCTCTTTTACATAGTGCTTACTTATATGTAGATCAGGAAAAAGACTATCTGCAGTCAAAATGTGGATTTTAACAGTTTTGATGCTGAATTTTTGAGTCAATAAATGCTGGATTCATGATTTTTATTCAAAAACTAAGGTGCCTTTGGTGTACTTTACATCCTGTCAGTGGTGGAAGAAGTACTTAGATATTTTAGTTAAAGTCCCTGTGAAATAAAAAATACCTTTTCCCAATTTAATCCTGTCCCCTTGTTATACATCAAATATATGTCAAAAATCTGTATTTTTACATCCAAGGCCCTGTCTCTTGTCTTTCTGTAAAACCAGATAAAAGTTTCAAATGTCTGATGACTCATACTGAACTCAGGAGCATTTACAAAAGTTCATCCATTCAAATGAGAATTAAGGCGACTAGGTAGCCACATCAATCATTTAAAACTCCTCACCTCTTCATTTGTGGGTTGTCGAATAGCTAACAGAGCAGTGTGGAGGGAGGCAGAAGAGATGTGTGTTTGGGTATCAGTGGGCAAAACCTTTGTTTTCATTTGCAAAACAGTGTGGTGGGTGTGTAAATCATTCATTTCTTCCTTGGCCTCCTCCAGATCAAGAGCAGGGGAGGTGTGTGTGGAGCCAACAGTCCACTCAGCAGAGGACTCCACTTTAGAATTCTATATTATTTTATACTTTTTATCACTTTAATGCTTCAGCTGGCAAAGATTGAGCTTATTTTATTTACTTTATATATAACTGAGTATCTTAACCTATAGTAATACATCATCTATTATCTATCTATCTATCTATCTATCTATCTATCTATCTATCTATCTATCTATCTATCTAGCAAGCAAGTATTGGAAATAGTCAAGTTAAGTGGAATCACCTCAAAACTTTACTTAAATACCATACATGGATAAATGTATGCTCCACCATCTCACCCTATGTTGATGTGAGAAGAAAACACCTGCTGATGAAGGCCATGTGACATGACAGAAAGCTGCAGAACAGCTACATGATGGATCTTGTTTCCAAGGTCAATAATAATGAACTTTGAACCTCGGCTTTTGAACCGAAGTGGACGAGAAGTCCTTAGAGAAATGAGGAAATCTTCGATTCTAGTAAAAACTGGCCAAACTCCTTCTACTGATGAAGATCATGTAATATGACTGAAAGCACCACAGCAGCTGCTAGATGGACTTTATTGTAAGGATGTTTTCAGTTACAAAGTGTGGGAACTGATTTGTTTGCACTGAACACCAGCAGCCTTTCTTATTGGTGGCTGCTGTCCATCATTAACAAGACCGATCCGTGCTACCCAGTCATAACTTCAGTCGCAAGTATGTAAATTAACACCACCATGCTCGCAGTGACAGAATGAGTGCTCCGCTGAGAGGGTGAGTCTGATTGGAAGTGATGATTAAGAATATTTATTGATGCTTTTTTTGAGAGGCACTATGTACCATTAGGTGTCAAAGATTTATTCAAAACGAAGTTGGGATGACTGCAGAGAATCGTTGCTGTCATATTTCAACTCCATCTGTCTCAGCCCTCTCTGGTAGGAAGTTTGAAACAGATGTTTCTTGTCAGCCTAGACTGGTTACGCTTAAATTACAGTTTGAGTGCAACTTTTATCATTTGATTACTTCAGGAACATGTCAGCTGTAGGTTCATGAAAATCAGGTTTTTGTCAAGTAATGTGAAAGGATGGAGACAGGAAGTGGAGAAAAGCGATGAAAAGCCATGTTTGGTGAGTCGCGTTTTCAGACTAAATGTGAACATACAGTATGTTGATGCCATTTCATGACATCTTTGAAATTTGAGCAAGAATATTACATCAAAATGACAAGTACAGCTCCATACTTACCAAGTGGTGGGTCGTGGTCCAAAAGTGGGTCGCGGGTCCATTCTGAATGGACCACATGCACTGCTGTGAATGACTAACGGACAGCTACTTGACAGAGGCAGCAAACTAGCTTCAGGACATGGCCAAATGCAAGTATGACGCTGAATATATTAAACTGTATGGACCTTGAACTAATGACTACTGAGAAATCTGGACCCCGTAGCTGGACTAATTGGGCACCACTGCTTTAGACTGATGTCTACCCAACATTAATAAACCAACCAAAACCAATTTTACTGGATTATTGGAGTCAATGCAGGTGCTGTCTGCATCCTCAAATTCGACT
Source organism: Epinephelus moara (assembly GCF_006386435.1). Lineage (NCBI taxonomy): Eukaryota > Metazoa > Chordata > Actinopteri > Perciformes > Serranidae > Epinephelus > Epinephelus moara. The sequence continues at coordinate 15,569,466 of NC_065516.1, forward strand.
TAGGGATTTGAAACTTGCTGTTTGTTTGTTGTGTTTATTAATACATAATTCAAAATGCAAGCCAGTGCAGCATGTAATAATGTTACAATGAGCTAAGCACGCCCTCCTGGTTTAATATACTTTTGCATACGCAATTGTTTTTATGACTTTCAGAAAATGCCAAAACACATTTCTCATTCTGGCATCAGGTGATTTAAATTCATAGAGAGTCTGTTTCAGAAGAGTTGGTGTCCATTAAAGTGTTTTATGTCTGCTGCTGTCACGATTTACTGACTTTTATTGCGGCATCACAAAAAAGTGAAGCGTCTGAGCAACAGAGACATCGTTTTGAGTATTGCTGCTTTGAGTGCTAATGAAATCCTTACAGGTGCTGATGAGAAGGACAGCAGCAGATGTTTCAGGTTTCTGACACCAATATAAGATACAACTAACGCCTACTTAAACATAACTTTCTGTTTACTGCCACCAGACAGTGGGGAAACACATCAGTCAGACAGATTACTCTGATTCTGCCCCCTCCTTTTACCGTTAAAAAGAAACAGACATAAAAAAGGGTGGCAGCCATTGAATGTTTATCTAATTATGAATTATCATTTGGGATTGTTCCTCTGATAAATATCACACCCTACAATAAAAGTTTCTTTTCTCCAGCACTGCAGAGCCATCCATTACCTGTCAGGGTGGGGCTGATGATTACACTGATTCAGTTTGACTCGCTGCAGTATTCCCAATCCAGTCTGACTCAGGAATATCTGTCCTCGCTAACAAGGCTCCCCTTTCTGCAGAGCTCATCATGTTAACACCACGCTGCATGCTCCAGCAGCTCTGAACAGATAAAAGGGAGCATAACCAACAATGAAGGTGGTGATTAGCACACGGTGTAAGTCTGTATTTAGCAGTCAGAGCCTATTTGTACAAGTTTTTTAATGCTCGTGAGGAAATGAGGGCTGTTAGTGTTGTCAGTGGGTGTTCAGCTGGCAAGAGGTCAGAAACACCTCGCTGCAGGCACTTGACATTACAAACTTCCAAAATGCACCTGACATTAGCTCCATTATCTCGATGTAAACATGACATCACTGGTGACCTCATGTCAGCTTATCAAAGATAATCACCTCTATGCTGCGAAGCTACATGCAGAAGAAAACAGATAAGGAGTGAGCAGGATTTGAGCCCCCCCTGATGAACAATTAGGAACAAGTCCAGGCATGTCGGGTGAGCGTCCCACTGCCATCCCATCAGTGGGCGAGCATGAAGTGCAGCATGAATCCACAGACTGTTGGGAGTTTGCACTCTTTCTACAGGCCAGCAGCTGCCTCGTGCAGCTGTCCAGGGATGCAGCTTGTGAAAGATCCAGCAGAACTGGTCCAAACAGCGCACCACGAAATCAGAACAGGTGAACAAAAATGGCCACCACAAAGAGGCTTGCTGCACAGATTTATTCAAGAGTCCAGTAACTGGAAACATGCTGTACTTCCAAATGACAGTTTCTTATAAAGCATAACAGGATCCATGGATGGATTACTGATCTGCCAAGCACAGGCCCAGGGGCCCAAAGGGTCAGGGGGCTCTTGGGCCAGAGCTTCTGTCTGAAGCATTTACATTTCTTGCTGGAAAGAAAAAGTTGACTAACCTTAATGTAACCTCAAGGCTGACCCCAATGACCACAAAGACATGCAAAACAACCACAAAGATGCACTGAATGACTACAAAGAACCACATAAAGCTGCCACAGATACACAAAACAACAAGTAGATGCAAAATAACTACAAAGGCACACAAAACAACCACAAAGAGATGCACAATAACTACAAAGAGACACAAAATGTCTACAAAGAAACACACAACAACAACAAAGACACACACAAACAGACACAAACAAACATGACTACACAGACACTCAAAAACAACCACAATGAGATGCACAATAACTACAGCGACACAAAATGATAGCCACAAAAATGACACATAAAATTGCCAAAAACAAAGACACAAAAAACTACAGAGACACACAAAATGACCACAAAGATACACAAAACTACCACAATGACACACAAAACAACTCCAGAAACACACACCAAATGGTCACAAAGAGACACAAAATAATCGCAAAGATACACTAAACCACCAGAAAGACACACAACTACAAAGACACACATATCAACCATTAAGATAGCTACCCCAAAATTACCATAAAGAGACACAAAACAACTGCAGAGACACACAGAACTGCCACAAAGATATGCACAATGACAAAAATGACAATTGACAAATGACATTTTGTGTCTCTGTCAGTGTGGTGGTCTTGCTCCTGTGTAGGAGGGGTGGGGGGGCTTTTAGATGTCTGAGTCCAGGGGCCCATTGTCTCATAATCTTTCAATGACAGGCTGGACAATGAAACCATTTATTTTATAAGCCTTTGCCTGAACATGCCACTGTACAGTACTCCTGCAGTATCAATGAGAACCTTCAAAATAAAACTTTTACAACATGGAAACACAGAGGCAAAAAGAGCCAGTGTCTCTTAAAAGCTTCTCTTATGTAATTCTGTAGCTTGTTAGTTGGCTCAGTGCCTTAAAAGCTAATGAAAGAGCTTACAGAGAAGTTCAGTCTTCATATGAAAAAGTGCAAAGTCCACACATTAGGGCCTTTAACTTGTCCTAAATCTCAGAGCGGCAGGAACAATGGCGTTTGATTTTAAATGCATGGAGAGGACGTTAGTCAGAGATAAGTGAGGTGCTTCTTTATCCTACAGTTTCCATACTGGGCTGTATGTGAGGAGGGCTGGCACTCTGTCAAATATCTGATCGAAAAGGAAAGAGCACTCACGTGGCGTTCACAGAGGTAAAAATAAGCCGTGCAGTTGCTGTGTGCCTTCCAGCAACTTAGACTTTCGTAATTTAAAGAAATAAGTTGTCATTTTGGGAACTATATCTTATCTCTAACAACTAATTCTGGCCTTACACCAAACAACTTTACTGGCAGTTTCACTGTTGCAGACAATGTGGTCATAAAAATGTCTAAAGTCAGTCTTTATCTTGTGTTGATGTTCCAAAAAATGAAACATATTTAATATTACCGACTCATGCAAATACTGAAGCTCAGTGACATGAACACTGACAACAACCAATACCTGTGCTCTCTCCAGCACCAAACAGGAAGCAGCAGACATAAACATGGAGGGGACTCAGGGGAGAAAAGAACATGAACAAGTCTTGATTCTCTTGTACCATGGAAAAGGAAGAGAAACTGGTGGAGCTATGGAGTGATCAAGAGAGAGTGTAGAATTTTGTGTGTATTTGATCGACCAAACAGCACTTATTTTACTCATTCCCACAGACTCCTCCCAGTGTCAACCAATGATGCCATTTATCTTGTGTGTCTTGAGTTATGTTTTTGCAAACAGACAGAAATTGTTAATATATTTCTTAAAGGGAGTTTGGTGTAATATTTTCCACCAGGAGCAGGATGGGAAATAATATCGGAAGGAATCTAGTCGTAGCCTTGCAAATATTAACCCTACAAAAATCTCAAGTCTTTGCAAAATCCTATTGTGTGTGATTAAAAAACTCTCATTGCCTTTAGATGTCAGAGGGTGTCCGACTACTTTTAAAAACATTTAAAGTCTTAAATGCAAACGCTAACTGGCTTTTGGTTGTAGCCGTACATTTACCACGTAAATATGACACCAGGTTCACTGCGAAGTGCAACATTTTTTTTTACAAAGTGCTCCCCCCCTTTCTCTTGGCTCCCATATTAATTAAAGTGATAGTTTCAGCATCTGGTCTATTTTTTTTCCATGAGCAGCAAATGAATCTGGCTAGAAAACCCACTGAAAATGTATTGTTAATGATATAAAGTGTATATTAGATATGCTATAAATGATCTGGCTATGATAAATGATAAAACATGCACCCCATGCTTCCACATATTTGTCAGCTGTGTCTAAACAGAGCGAGGGAGACGAGCAGAGCCACACACACCCACACACAGACACGCACACAAACAGATGAAGACAGAGCTCTACATGTAATTTAAACAGAGCAGAGAGCAGAATTGCTTGCTGACCAGCATGGAGAAATGCACTTCTGGTTTGTACGGCCAGGTGACTGCTGACTGGCCACAATAACCAAATAGGGGTCCAGTGTGACCCCGGCACGAGAGTTCTATCGACAGTATGTTGTCATTTAACTCTCAGCAAGGAACTGAGAAAGTGTACTTCACAAAATGCTGAACTTTTCCTTCAACAGCTCGAAAATGTGTCTTTCCAGCAAAAATGAGTCATTGCTTGTCTTGAATCGTAAAAAAACATAATGGCGTTGTTGTTGTTTTTATTTGATCTGACACACTGATTTCATTATTCCACACCACATGTTGAATTTCATGAAAGAAATGTGTTATTTGTGAGACTCTTGGGTGACGAAAATAAATGAGGATTCTCACTTTTGGTACAAAACAAAACTTTTTTTTGAAGAGGGAAAGCAGAAGGGAAAATCAGAACCACATTTCTTCAAACTTGGGAAAATTTGAAATGAATTGAAATGGGTAGCTTTCTGTAATATTTTCCATCCAAGCCCAGCTACCTGTATTGTGAGAGGCAGAATTTCCATACACTGTAATTATATATTCATATGAATCAGTGTGTGGTTTGTTCTAAAGTGGGAGAAAAGTGAAAAAGTACAGGCACCATGGTTTCTGCTGCAGTGGTTAATGGATAAACAATGGCCTGCATTCTCCACTCTCCTTCTTCCTTGTCTTTTTATAGATGCCTTTCGTTCTTTTTAATGTCTCCTTGCCTTTCCCTTTGACATGGGTTTAAACCAAGCCATATCATTAGGGAGTCAAGAGCATCTCTGTTGTGCCTGTGAGGTTTCCCCTCTCGGTTATATAATGATCTTCCCGTAGGCCTCTTCTGGTGTTGGCGGTGCTCCCTGCCTGCTAACCCGGCCCAGCTTTGGCCCAGCTCCAGTCCACACAGAACCCACTTTGTCCTCGACTCTGTTTTTGGCACCAGCTGTTCATGCACGACTCCAGCAGCTGACTCCTTTGTTTCACTTACAGTCGGCTTTTTCTTCTTACATCACCTTCTTTTCTTTTTTTCCTCCAGTTTGATCTGTTTTTTCAGGCCTCTCTGTTCCCTCTCTTTCTGTTTCTCTCTTTTTGTCTCATTTCCATTGACATTTTTTTCCAGCTCTCGCCTCAAGCCCCTTCTCCCCCCCACTGTCTGCAGAAGAGGCTGTTAGTGCTGTGATGTATGAGGGCAGCTGACGCCCACCTGCTTCCCAGCAGTCAGCCTGGAGGGTGTTTCTAAGCTCTACCATCGGCTATTGGCTATTCACTCGGCTCTACGGATGAATCAATACCAACTGCCACACCTGTCGCAGCCCCTGGTAAACACTGGCCACGCTCGCTGCAGTTAAACCATTAGTAAAAATGACTAATGACGATATAATTATATTCCTCTACCACTGCCAACAATGTGTCATGATTGGTTATTCTTTTACAACTTCATGATAGCCCACTAAAGCTGGATTAAGCCGTATTTTATGGAGGAAGGACGTCAGTGTCATTAGCAATGATTTACAGCCCCAGTAAGTGCTTTGAAACAGTAAAATTCATAAAGGGAGGAAATTGGCTTAATAATTGAGAGCCACTGACAGGCGATTCTCCAAATATCTCTCTCCTGCCGTCGGCACAGTCTTCCTCTTTGCTATCTCAGCTTTGCACAGGTATAAGGAAAGCTGGTGACCTTCTCCTCGTTGGGAACAAATGACTGATCAGTGGTCCTAATAAGGCCCCTGATTAAATGATTTTATTGTTCACAGCATTTCTGCAGCCAATAAACGAGATGTCTTTCGTCTTGGTTGGTGAAGCAGGCAAGAAAGTCATCTAATATCTGTGAAAGTCTAACAGAAAAAAATCAATTAAAGAGCACGTTTGTGGAGAACAATGTGTAATTAGAGTCGGCTCTTAACAAGCTGTCAGTGCTCAACTCCATTTCTATCATAGACAGAAGACAAAGGAGCTCAAAGAAACAAGACAATATCAACACTGAGGTCAGATGTCAGCCCCATCATGACTTTATTATTGCCTCCATACATGTCTCAGCTTCAGTCACTCACAGGGTAATTGAGCTGAAGGATATTGATTTGATGTCCAGGCTAATTGTGTGTTGGAGCTGAATAGCTGTGTAACGTGACAGCTTTACGCGCCGGTGATGTATAAAGTTTGAATTTTTATGTAGTGCATCTGTCAGATCAGGGGTGTAAGCGCGGCTGTAACCCAACTATCTATAACGGCTCAATGTGCTCCATTGATTTGTGCTGCGGGCGTCTCTCTTCTCTGTGCTCTAAATCTTGATTGATATGTGCTACATGCAGGTCTCATGCAGACAACACTAATATTTACTGTGAGGCATTTGGAAAATTTTACAGATGGCTTTGGTTTGAATATCGCACAGTTGAGTGGCTGTTAAATGCAGATAAACGATACAAACTGTTAACTGTTGTTGCAGTGAAAAATACTTGTTTCTGATTGGCTGGCAGGTTGCCGTAAAAGTTGCCAGTTTGACAACACTCCCTGCTAAAATGTTGAACTACTCCTTTAAAAAAAGAAAAATTAAGCTTTAGAAGTCGACTGTTTCTGTTCCGATGAAACTTGGAGGGATGATTCATCTTATTATTGACTGTCCAAAGGTGTACCTGCATGATTCATGTTAAACAGCATAAATTGTGTATTCATTTTTCTTCCTGTCCCTAAGAAGATCTATTATGAATGCATTAGTGGACTTGTGGATGCATTAATTTAGCAGTAGGCTCTCAGATCTGTTATTTGGCTGTAGAGACTCTTCCCATGTGCAGAATGGTTCTGTCTGTACTAGTTTAAGATCTTTAGCTCACCAGAAAACTAGTTTTTTAGCCACTCTTTAGCCAGTGACATGACTCATAGTCAGCTTTGGTCCAGAGTGAAATGTCTCCACTATTAGACAAAAATTTGGTACATACATTCATTCAGTCTGAATCCTGATGATTTTGTTGATCTCTTCATTTTTAATCTAGTGCCACCAGAGGGTCAAATTTTCAATTAAACATCTACGTGATAGATTGACACATTTTGTTCTGACATTCGTGGTTCCCAGAGGATATGTCCTTAGGATATGTCCTATCTCCTGAAGCGCCACCAACAGGCTGACATGAGATGTTTTAGTAAAACGTCTCGACAACTCTTGGATGGACTGCCATGAGATACAGTACAGACATTCATGTTCTCCACTGGATGAACGCTAATAAGTCTGATAATCCCCTGACATTCATCAAACACCATCATCAGCTCAAAATTTTAATTTGTCCAATACTATGTTTTGTCGAAGAAGTTGAAAAAGGTTCGACTTTGGGTAAAAGGCTGTCCTCGTCACTGCCACTTTTTACCCAGCCATCTTATCATAGGGGAGGAGGGGCAGGACAAATACCACAAAGACACAAGTGCTGAACAACAGCAATGCAGGAGAAATTTATACTGCTGGCAACGCAGACCAGCTGGTTCGTCCTCTTTCTCTGCATGCTTTAGCCTTCCCCTTATCCAGAGCAATGGCCAGAGTAAGTATTTTAATGGTGCTGATGTTTTTACACCTGTTGAAGTACCTAGTAATAGCCTAACAATAATGCTTACTGAAGTCATGGCGTCATTGCAATTAAGTCATTTGCATTTAAAAAACAGAAGAATGCATATCATGCTGTTGAGCCACTCTTAATCACTGCAGGGAAAATACCATCACTGCGACAGCTCCAATTTTGTCTGACAACGATAAGGCTTTTGGGGCAACAGATGATATTTCGGGAGATCTGGTGTGGCAAGTAAATTTCCAGGCCAACACTCCCTCTTCAGTGTGCCGCCCATTTCAGCTAACCTCTATAAACAGATATCTGCATATGAATACAGAGAAATTATAGAAAAAAGCTAAATCATCATCACACAATAGCTACCGGGTTCTGAGGTTGCATTTTGGCCAATGCGTTCTGCCTCTTCAACAGACTGTTTACCAGTCGCTTAAACCCGATTGGTCAATACTAGTGGCACTACAAACAGAAACCAGAATGCTTCTGATACCAAAATCTTGTCCTGCTACCTATAGATTCTGCATACATATGCCTATATCTGTTCACAGAGACTACGACAGCCCTATTTAGCATGTCAAAGATGATAAAAATGAAATGTAATACATTAGCATGCTAAAACAACAACAGCTACAACCACTACCATTTTCAGCCATGCTAGCGACATGTCTCTTGGCAATGTGGGCCTGTCAACTTCCTAGCTCCGAACTAAAATATCTCGACAACTACATTATAAGATTGCCATGAATTTTGTACGGATATTCATGGTCACCAGAGGAATCATTTTACTGACTTTGATGATCCTGTTACTTTCCCTGTAGTGCCACCAGCAGGTTAAACTTTGACTTTATCCAACAGAAGACGTTCTCTTGTGTTACGAACTCATTAGCAACTGTCGAGCCTGATTTATGGCAGGGCGCTCAACACTTGTGATGAGTGTCACTTGACAAAAATTAAAGAGCCTACAATATTTTCAGTGCATGCTTCAAGGTTTCAGTCATCTCCATGCCAACCAGACGCTGTCCTCCAGCCAGCTTCTCTAATCAGTATATATATCCTGACAGCTGTTCGTTTTTTGTATCTAGATTTTTAAAAGTTTGTGTCCTTTTGCATTTTGGAGCGATTTGATGATATCGGTGAGTTAATTGAAGAGGAAGGAAGAGGAAGATTTTAAACTTACTTCTACTGAAACAACAGGAGTGCAAGAAAAGGAGGTGGTCAGTACATTCATTGAACCAAACAAGGGAGCTACAGGGTGAATATGTTTTCATCCAATAAATGCAGGACATGGAGAAGGAGATGCGCTTTTCAGATGTCAGCCAACAGTTTTGATGATCTGGTCAACCGGCTCCGGGCCTATGTTGCTAATGCTGGGACCCAAAAAACTGTTGTAGATCAGAAAGTTTTTTTTTTACTTCGTCTAGCAGGATTTTGGTGTTTGCAGATTTTGCTCTGCATAAATTTGTTTTGTATTTGTCCCTCACAAACTTTTCTGTGTGTTGCAGCATTTGATTTTGACTCCTGCCACTGTTCTCTCTGCATCCACACTTCTTATTGACAACTGTGCTATGACGGGTTTCCATCACTCTGTCGCCTGCTGCCACATTATGCAACTTCTTTTGTTTCCGAGTCTGTTTAGCAGTTTCTCTGTTTGTGCAGGGTACACTGTGAAATGAACAGACACACAAAAAAAACACAACAAGCCTCGAAACATTTCGTCTGTGCAGGAGGGATGGAGGCCACTTATCACTCAGAGAGATTAGAGTGAAAAGGAAACTCAAACACCAACACCCTGCGCATTATGGAGACACATTTATTACCAAGATGTTCCACTAATGGCTACCTCTGCCCCTTTCTGTCTGTTTGAACGTCTCCGCCTCTGCCTCCCCTCGTCTCACTCAGCAGCACTACTTAGAGAGTGATGAGGAAATGGCTTCTTCCTGATGCACCTTGACAGGATAAGGGAAAGTGTACAAGCGTGTGGTTAGTGTGTGTGTGTGTGTGCGCGCGAGTGTGTATCTTAAAAAAGTCCACACTCAGCTGCCTGTGGGGAGAATTTGCTGTGTAATTACAGAGGAGAGAGCGAGAGATAGGGACAAAATAGAAAGTGTGTGTGAAGCTGAGAGGAATGTGCTGATTAATGGGCGATCGAAGGCAGCGTCCCTAAGCAGCCCGCCTCATTACCGTTCAGTCTGACCCGACACTGCCTTCATTAGGCCTTAAAACAGCCTGTTAAAATACTGCCCGTGTGTGGTATCCTCATTAAAGCTACAGATGATAACCAAACAAAGGCCAGATTCCCTTTTGTCAGTACAGACCGCTGTGCTTCAGCCAAAAAAAAAAAAAAGAGAGAGAGACTGCTTTGTGTCGGGGCTGTGCAAAAGGGTCGTCTTTCATCACTCTTATTTTTTAATTTCATAACTGTTGAAACGACAGGTTTGGTTTGGGGAAATTAAACAGCGGGATCAGCGAAATAACAAATAAAGAACATTTTCCGGTGCAGTGGTTTTAAACATTTTGGCTGGTTTACACCTTAAAGGAGAGTTTGTCATTACTTTTATATTGAAAAGAATTACATGACAAAGTGAATATAAAAGGAAAGAATCATCACCTAACTTTGAAACTTTCTTAGCCTCTTACAGTACATTGTACACGCTGTCTGCAAATTAACTGTTTTGATTCACTCTTTCAGCTCTTATAGTTTTGTTAGTGTTGAGTAAAAGCTCCATAACACTGTAAACGACCTGCTCAGCACCAAACGGAAGACACAGACACAGTTAGCTTCTAGCCTGTGAACATAGTGGAGCATTTAGCAGCTAAAGAGTCAGATACTTACCTCAGGAGTTGGTGGAGACCAAAAACAGAGCTAAAAAGAGAGTGAATACTGGACTTTGATTCATCAGGTGGACACAAACATGACAATGTGTTTGCTGGACTTGTACATAAACAACAGTTTGGCAACTGCTCTGACTTTGCTTATGAGTTTGCACTCTACCACAAGAAAAAGATCAGAGAAAAGTCACAAAACATTAAAGGTCTTTAGAGTACAGTGAAGCATAATTCTTCCAACTTTATAGTGTAATTTTTAAATGGCATAACAGTACAATACATATCGATACATAACTGTAGGTACAAGGGAACAAGATGTGAAGTTAGAATAATGTGGAAACTTAAAGCCGCCCTACAGTCAGTGTTAATGCCTGTGTGACGGTTATGTTCTTTCGCAAAAAGATAATTGGGATGTGGTCATTAATACTCAGACCTAATCCATGGCAACCACATTGCAGCTACAGAAGCTTGAAAAACAGTGATACGGCACTCAATTTGATGAGTTTACTGTTTATCAGAGCACAAATGAGACAAGAATTAGCTCAACACACTGCCTGTCTCACTCGCTCTATAAGACACACCTTCAGGAAGAGATGTAACTAAGGGTGCTTTCAGGACTCGAGTTGTCTTGCTCTAGTCTGAATCAGGGACTAATTTTGTTACAAAGTTGCATAATTGCCTAGAGTTGTTTCGTGTTCTCACGGCAGCATTTACAAGCGGAGCAGAAAAAAATGCATGTGCGAGAAAGCTGCTCTTGATTGGTCAGAATTTCCATGTGGGAAAAATCCAGGAAGTAAACAAAGTACACTTGTAAGATAAATGTGACACTTTCTAATGTCACAATGGAGGGACAACTACGCAGGTTAATTTTAGCGCTGGTCATCGTGTACTATATTGCTGTCATTGTTCATTTTAGTCAAACCATACAGTTTGAAAACGAGGCGCAGCTCCAACTAGAAAACAATGTTTTGATGCATTGGATGTGCTGAATGTGCATATTAAGGCAGTACAGGAGGAGGCGCACATTAATAATCCTCCAGGACTGTAACATGCTCATGTTTAACCCAAACAATGTGTCACGTGACTGCAGCTGGTTCGGATCAAGGTCGGAACACGTTCTCAACACAAAAGAACCACACCAGAGTTTGTTTATAACTGGACCGAGGCCGAGGCCGAGACCACCTCTTTTAGAAGCCCAGCTGTTTTGGTGTGCACCCGAGTATGATTGCTGTGTTCACTCCAGCCAGATCTTACCGCACTTAGGGGGCAAACGAACTTGAGTTCAATTGAACCGAACCAAACAGGGCAAGTGTGAAAGCACCCTAAGGCTTCTATTATGGTAAAAACTCAAGATAAGTTGACCAGCTACCTGACAATGATGTTTAAGCTTGGAGGCTGACATATGACCTGCAGTTCCTACTGAACATCAACTTCCCATTTTAACATCAACCTTCTTTTATAAAGTTATTTGTCAAAAAAGTGTATGATAAAAATACCAAAATACACTTTAGGGAGGCTTTAAAAGGAATTTATACCGCAGCAGAATCATTCTGGCCCCTAGTTTGAAAACCCCTTCTCTACTGTCTGTTGTGGTCCTGAAAGTTTTGGTTTTATCATCCAGGTTTTGAGATATCGTTTCTGAGATTCCTATTTCCACACCAATAAACTGGAGGTGAATGGGAATTGATTTACGTGAACCTGCCCTCTAAAAATAGATCCAAGACAACATTGCACAGCAACTTCAATACTGGTGCTTTCACTTTCACCTGTAAAACAATCTCAATAGATTTACGGGCAGACTTTGAGAGTGATTAGACTTCTGAAGAGTTCAATGAGGTTATAAAAGAGCAGAGAAGAAGAGCGGTGTCTCAGCATTGTCAGAGATGATTTAACACCAGCATCACAGCACCTACGTGCTCCGCTTAGTCATGACTTCAACACCCATCACAGACACTTACTGGATTTCTGAATTCAATAAAAGTGATGAAAGTGTAATTCTGGCTGAAGATGATTATAATTAGTCTGGGGGAAATTCCTGCTGAAGTTCATCTGTGCATCATGAACGAATGTACAGTTAATGGTATAGACAATTACAATAAAAGGGGAAGATCCCAGAGAGTCAGTTTGGTGAGAAAAGGGCAGGTCAGTGTGGGCTCTCTCAATCAAAGTGGGAATGTTTCTGCTGCAGTTTGAATAAAAGAGGTCACATCAGGAGGCAGTCATTCAGCTTTTTGTATTTGATTTAGTCTAAACTAGAAATACGTCATGCCTTCTTTAGTTCTAAACCCTTCTCTACTTTGGAAAGAAGCTTTTTGGGTGATGAATAACCCACATGTTGGTAGAAAACTTATGTCCTCAAGTGATGACACATCCACTTTGTCGCCAAAGCTTTGTCACTGAGCCTCTACCTGCTCTTTCACTGTGAGAGACCATCTCAGTCTCTTAAAAATCTGTGACTGTGCTGCCCTTTGTGCCGCCGTCAGGTCATATCGACCGTCTGATCAATCGTGCTCGCGGGTGCTGTCTGGAGGATATATCGCCGTGGTAACAGAGTCGGCCATGCTGGACAGTAGAAGGGAAAGAGTGAGTCATCACGCTCAATAAAACAAAGAGCAAACAACAAGTGCGTCAGGGACGGATGTGCTGCAGCTATAAATGTCAAAAGCATCATTTCCCAGGGAGCGAGGCGGTCGGATCACAACAGAGCTCTCCAGGCGGGATGTTATGACAGAGAATATGTTACAGCCGGCTGACCTCATGATCATTTTCCATACCTGAAAAAAAAAACTTTTATATTGACGTGACAACAGGTAGACGGAGAGACATTTTTATGAACCACGGGATTGTTTCAAATTATGAAAACATATTATATTTTTAAAGCCCTGGTATTTTTAAGGATTTATATACTGTATAGACAAACAGACACTTTTGTGGGTTGACTTCATGATCCTTGGAAACAATCTCACCACAGGGTCCATTTAGTAGCTGTTGTGGAGTTTTCAATCACATCTCACTTCCTCAGCAGACGGAGTTTGCCCAGTTGTCAGGTGTTTAAATTTAATTTTCCTGAGTACTTTGAAGGAGAACTTCACCTGTTCAACATGATCTCATCCCTACTTGTCATATGTTGACACCTGACACCACGGGCAGCCTTTTGCATTGGCTCTTGAAGCAGTAGGGGTCTGCAGTAAGTCACATGATTCGACTCGTGACTAAAGCCTAGTTAACATTATACAATATTCACCCTGATTTTGCGTCGCAGAGACTTGCATAATCTTTCAACTGTGATACGACCTGTGTGTGCACACCACAAGATTTCTCCACCGAGCCCTCGCCGACAGAGCCCCAGATAACGCGGTGACGTCACCAAACTTGGAGACGACACATCGTAAAGGCATGGATATTCTTTATTATCCTGGGTCCAAACACAACACGCTCCCCGTGATCCTGTGGACGGTGCCATTGTTGTTGTTGCTCGCCGGCCGGCTTGTCAGTGTTGCCAGATCTTGGGAGAGAAACAAGCAACCAGGGCTATGGAAACAAGCCCAAAAGAAGCGACTATCATGCCTTTAAATAACTTGTTAGACGGAAAGGTGACGTTTAGAGAGCAAGCCCAAAGAAGCAACTCCACTTTAGAAACAAGCCCAAAGTCGCGGCTAATAAGCAGACCTGACAAGTGGCAACCAAAGTCGCGGCTAATAAGCAGACCTGACAAGTGGCAACCCTGCGGCTTGTCCTCACATTTCTTCCGTCCTCCGGCGTGCTGACATGGGACGTATCCCGCCTCTCATTGGCTGATGCTCTTTGTCAGTCGTGTCAGACTTCTCCAGTTTTCTAGCATGCCAGACATCCAGTCCCAGTCACAGACGAGGAGGCGATTTGCTCGCAGGCTTGTTCACACATGAGGACTTGTCGTGGCAGACTACCTGCCGACTCACCTCTGACCCAAGGTGGCTCTCAAGATCCTCTGTGACATCAAAATCGCGGTGAAAATTGTGTAATGTGAACTAGGCTTTAGAAGGGGTTGGCGGTTAGCTTTGTGTTTGACGCTGATCACGCAAGTCAGCTCACGTAATTAAAGACTAACAACTTGTGACAAAATAACTTCACATTAACTTTTAGTTTCACACGGGACACAAACACCAGTCTCCTGAACTACGTGGGCTTGCTCACTCTTTAGACTACGCCAGCTGCTCTTAATGTCTAATAATGATGTTGATGAGTTTACATCAGAATTAGTTGAAAGCCTGGTGCATTTCATACAGACGCAAAAGGGTTCTCCCGGCTCCATTATAGTGACGCCACTGCCCAAGCGGTGTATTTTGATGCCCTGGAAGTGAGACCAAGCTGACTGCTTTTACTCACCAAAGTCTGTTGACAGGTCTTGGTTGTACAAAGATTTCTGAGCCGTGCAAAGTCTGATAAACTTCGTCGAGTGATGTCACTTTAGTTAGTGTCAGTTGAGGCTGAAGACCACAAGTGTGATGAAAAACATCTACGGGTGCGGAGTTCAGGATCGTCCAAGAACCAAGAGTGGATGGGCGAGTCCACATCAACAACAATGACGACAGTGGTTAGCGATCATTGGGATCACTTTCAAAGCGATTTGATAGAAACACTGACAACCAAATAAAATCCATTTGAAAGTACAGGGAATCACATTGGCTTGTATAACATAATATAGGGCTGCAGATTACACATAAAAATGTCACTTAACGTGAGACAGAAGTCGGCCAAGGCCAGCAGGGTTTAATTCTATAATGGAGCAGGTTACATTTTACAAAAGCAACAATAAATACAACGTTTATTTTTGTTGTTTTGATAAAAAGTGATGAATGTTTTGATATTTTAGTTCTTAATAAAGTGTGGTTATCATTGCTTATTTAGGAAGAAGGTGATTTTTGCAAGCATCCATGGATGCCCCTGGTGGCCGGGCCCAAGAATGCTTTCCCCTTTCTCCCCTCATATGGGCAGCCCTGCTGAGTTGTAGCGCTGATGGGGGCTTTAAAGTTTGGTTTATTCTTACTGATGTCCTCTTTAACGATTGCTGGGATACCAACAAATTGAATCATGAGAAATTCTGAATAAAATTTATCTTTAAAAGATGACAACTCTTGCAACGGAGTTTTGGATTTTCCTAACTCCTCTCATCTTTATTCAAGAATTTCGTAAACCTTCTGGTTGGAGCATGCGGCGAGGGCTTGGTGCCGATGTTTAGACAACATTATTGTTCATCAATGTGGAAGCTCACATTGTGATCATTTTAGTTATTATATAAAACACTTGGTGTGGACGGCCCTTTAGAAAGACATGATCTTACCAGACCTCTGTGGTCCGCCTTGAGACTGCTTGCTTGAGGCTACATTAGCTGCTATTAGCATAACACAGGGAATCTCTGACCAAACTGTCGACGATCAGGCTGCATTGTTAGTGATGTAGGCTCCATGTTTTGACAGGGTAGAAGAATAAAAAAGACGATTTATCTGGTTCTGCTGTATTGATTTTGATGCGAGTCTTTTAAAGGGCTTGTTATCTATTAACATTTTGTTGGAGGAAAGTCTTCCCCTTAAGTCTGTACACATTGTTTTTTAGGTTTAATTCTTAAGTTTTACTTATTTTTATCCCTATTTTATCTATTACCTGCATCATGTCTGATCTAGAAAGGTGCTACATAAACAAACTTTACTTTATAAACGTTTGTTTCATTGTTCTGCATGTGCATGTTAAAGCATGTCTGTGCTTTTATGTTTTTCAAAGATCATAATCTCAAATAAATATTTGATGAAAGCTGCATAGGCTTGTTTAGAAAAGGCTGAAATGTTGACAGTAGGTTAGGTACATATTTCACCAGCTTAATTGTGTCACCATTGTGTCATTTCCTGGAAGCGGCCCACAGTCAACCTCAACCTTAAGTTTCTTATTATAGAAATTTCCAGTTTTAAGGATGTGTTCAGTATTAAAATTCTGTCTTTCATGAAAGCAGTGAAAGCGTCTGTCTGTGGGAGGTTGCTGCAAGTGGGTGTAAAAAAAAAAAAATCCCTTGTTTGTTTTCAAATACAAGATGTTTTAAGGATCAGATGCTATTACAGTGTGTACAGAGTGGGGAAAATCATAAACAATGCCTGTTTCAAGAGACTGTTGTTTAATTCAAAGGAAACAAGCAAAGAGCGTGTTTGTGGATGTTTGCCTGTTTGATTGTCTGTTTGTCAAACTGTCACAGAACGTCAAACAGGCTGCACTGTATTTGGAAGAAGAGTGAAAGTACGTCACTGCAGTAGCTTTTAAAACTAGACTTGACCATACATTTGCATCTTTGATTGCCCATAGAAAAATTTTATTGTATTGAAAGTGGCCTTTTTTCCGTCCGACCCGACCGAAGCTACGCTAAATAGCCATATAGAGAAAGGCTTTTTTGTCACTGTTGGGTTCAAATAAATATGCAGATCTTCAAGGGGGGTGATACGAACTAGGGACAGTTTTATAAATGGTAAAAAGTTCCGCACAGCTGCTTTAACTGGAAAACAGGAAACCAAAATATATCTGTATGCGATTCCTTAAAGGGATAGTGCACCCAAAAATGAAAATTCAGCCATTATCTACTCACCCATATGCACACACGTGCACACATGAGCGCAGAGCATAGAGAAGCAGTCAGAGCTACAGGCTACAGTGAGGCTAAAAACAGAGTTCATATGACGTTTTTCAAAACAACTTTTTATGTCGGGGCTGCAGCACACTTGGATCACTACGGATGAGCATGTTGGAGATACTTTGTGGTTTCAATTTTGTGTTCTTGGACGTTAGTCTGGGGCGCCGTCTGCCATTAGGTGTGCTAGCCGCTCCCGCCACCAATCTCCACAAGGGATTTGAGGACTCCAAAACTTCACCAGGGCCTCCATCGGCATATGGGTGAGTAGGTAATGGCTGAATTTTCAGTTTTGGGTGCACTATCCCTTTAACTCTCTGTAATGCATTGTTTTCAGCTAGTCTACTGTGTAATTCATCAGCATAATGAAATATATGAAACTCAGTTATGACTTTTGGTTTTGGTGTGCCACCTAAGATTTTCAATGGCTCCAACTCGCCACCCCTATGAAACATCTCTGGGGACAGCCCTGCACACACAGTAGATAGGATAAGAAAGTCATCACAACACTCATAAGAATCAAAGGCTATGAACTAAAACTATGAACGTGGTTTGGTAATGAATTGGTCATAAATAGATTTATAAAAACAACAATGTAAACTGCTGCTTTGTAGGTAGAAGTGTGAGTTACATATATGTTTATTTTGGGTTGAGGGTGGGAGGAGGATGCTGCTGTCTGTTGTCAGGTCTCACACCTTGCTGTTCATCATAGAAAGAACATAATGAGGACACTCATGTCGCTACTTGTTGCTGAATAATAAAGTTTTTTCCAGATAAAACAGTATTTAAAACACAAGCATCAGTCAGAGACTTTCCGTTTCTCTTTTGGTTTTGGTAGATAGAGGGAGCTACTCTCCTGTAGTTACTGACCCTCTGACAGTTTGGTGACATTTCATGAAACAGCCTCTTCTTTTTGAGGGTCAGTGTGTGTCCCAGTCACACAGTTTCCACTCTTTCATAGTTCTAAGCAGCTCTATCAGTGGAAAAACCTCTTTTTTGACATCATTCATTTCACACTGTATTGGTTTTAGGATGAATCATTTTATCTCAGCTCTCACGCTGACCTTCCTCCTGTTCAATTTTTAATGAGCGGAGATTGGACGGTCAGCCCCAGCTCTTCTTCGTCCTTTCCTGTTTCTACAAGTAGTGGTATTGGCTTTATTTGATTTGAGGACAGTTCAAACGAATGCTCTGTACTCCAAATGGCCATCTGCTCTAACCTTGTTTCGTCGACCATAAACAGGCCGGCTCCATCAGTGAAAAAAAAGGTCTTGGCCAAATATTTGCTGCTCTTCGACCCCATTTGGTTTAGTGTGTTCTCTGTTTGCATTTCAATGACCCACGGTCAGTGTCAGAACGATGGCACGTGTGTCCCTGACGAGCTGTCCCCTGATAAGACGCCAGCAGAGGAGAAAGGGACCGAGGCCTTGTGGGATAAGAGCAGGGTGAAGGATGGAGCAAATGCAGACCGGCTGCTGGTTCACACACATATTACACACACACACACACACACTCCAGCTCTGGTATCAATCTCCTCACACACATCACACACCCTGCCGCACCGCCAACTAGCCCTCTGATAGCTGCTGAAGTCTCCTTGTCTTGTGTTTCCTACCTTTAACAGCTTGTGTAATATCCTCACTGAAGTGTCAAGAAAATGCATCGGGGACCAATTGTTATTCATTGCTTTATTATCTGAACGACACTTGTCGATTAAGTAACACCTCCCACCGAGCGCCTCCTCCGTCAAGCATGTCTTTAATCCCCAAGCCTCCTAATTATTGCTCATGCAAATCACAGATCAAGACTCACCAAATATTTTTCTGTGGAAGAGCGAGAAAGAAAGAGTGTGGGTGTGAGAGGAAACGGGATGCAGGAGTGCGTCTGTGCATGCACGGCTGTGTGAGTGTGTAGTACTTTTCTCTTTTTTTTTTTCCTGAATTGCAGCAGATTTGGAATTAGCTGAGGAGGACGGGATTGTGCGGATTAGGCGGAGAGATTTTACCAAACGCGTACTCCCTATGTGTAATTCATTTTGGCGTCCTTGAAATTGCTACTGTGAGAAATTCAGCAGCTGCAACAGCAGCACTGAGAGTCCTCAAATAGGCAGAATCCAGCCCCCCTACCACCACCCACAACACCCACACCACCGCCACCACCACCACCACCACCACCACTCCCACTCCCACGTTTCTCTGAAGCATGATTGCATGAATGCCGTTGGGGGTGTGAATGCAGTGGTTTGGGTTTTTGTGAATTTTGCAGCTCCTAAAAATATTTGAGCCCTTTGTGGGGGAATGGATGACATATCTCAGACTTTGATGCCTCTCAGTGTGCACCCCTAATCCTGTGAGAGTGTGTTAAAGGGCTGGTCCACCCAAATCACTAAAAAACATACATTCCTACTTAGTAGTATCTCGCCGCACAGAGAGTTTCAGATGTTTGCTACAGAGACTTCTGCTGCTGCCTCATTTTGATGAAGGTAAATGGTCTTTTTTGGTACTCCCATCAAAAAATGACAACTGAGGAGCAGCTATGAACCCCTGAACCCCAACCCCCCTGGTTCTGGTTCTGGTTCCTCTGTTGCATGCCAATCCTCACCTTTTTGTCCTCTCATTTCCTGTTGTATCTCCACTGTCACTATCCAATAAAGGAAAGTTGTTCTTTTCAGGAACAATATCTTGGTAACCCTCGATAATCCACACACCTGGATTCATATGAAACTATTTTCTACCAAAAGACCTGTAGATTATCTCAAGTAACCAGGACACCGTCTCATACGATGCTGTTGACATCTTTTGTTGTCAGTTTCCAAGGTTGGGGAAATTCACTTTCATTGCACTTGGGTTGTAAAAGAAATCTGGGAAGGCAGCGATCTCAAAACATCAGAAAATAAAGAGAGTACAGCTGGATTTATACTTGATACATGGGACGAACGGCAGCCCAGCACAGTGTCTTTACTTGTTGATAGCACCACTGCAGCACTAAACTGATTGTACAGCAGAACCTATGATGCTTTATATATCTTGCCCACAATACCTGTGTTTACATTATTTACTTAGTGATATGGAGCTACAGCATGCTAAAGATGCTCTATAACATGAGGTAATGCATTACAAGCCATGTCAGTGGTACAAAATTGTATACACTTCCAGTCTCTTACATGCACGCAGTTGCCTCTCCCCGTGAGTCTCCTAGAGTGGCGGTGCAGTGGATACAGGAAATGATTCTAAAGTGCCCTGGCTCATTTCTAAACCGTCTGTGAGTGAGCTCCGCAGCATGTACTTCTAGATTGGAGTTACATTCAAATAACGTCTATATTGTTTTAGTCAACACATTCTCACTCTGACCTCGTCACATATCGACGTTTGGTCATGGACTTTCCACGTCCAGATATGATGTGAAAGGTACCCTGGGTGCGTTGGTTGTCGACGTTCTGGGACGCCGTGTCAAGTTCTGCCTGTTACGTGCATTGTCTTCTTCCATTCTGTTTTCAACATCAGTAGAACAACGCAAATTGACTTTTTTTTTTTCTTCAACATCTAACGCACATGGTTGGGTTTAGGCAACAAAAGCAGGTGGTTAGGTTTAAGAGACAAGAACAGGGTTTGGCTTTATAATTGCGAACACCGGCCTCCCGCGTGAAAGTCTGTGTTTGTTGGACCCATCCACTACATCTCCTACTTGGACTTTCTCCACCTTAACTCACATTCTTGTCCCACCCCGTTCCCCCCTGACACTGCTGAGCACCATTAAACTATAACGGCAACCCCCGCACATGACTATGTCAACGTTATAGGACAGCTTTTTTTGTCAGTGTCTGACGCCGCAAGTCACTGCTCAAGCGCCAGATTTCGACAACTTCGGAGTGAGACTGGGTTGTTTTAGTCACTGTGCTAGAGTGTGACAATAGCAAGGATCAGGGGCTGCTGTTATTGATCCTTTCTTTAACCTGCTTGATTTTCTTCACCATCAACATTCTCCAAATGCATGAGAAACCTGTTGGAGAAAAGCTCAAGCAGACAAAGCTGAACAATCGAAGTTTCAATAGTAAATATGTTGCATCTCTGAAGCTGCTGACGTGCACGTCCTGAAAACACAAACCATGAGCACAGGCATTCAAAACACCTTTACATCTTATCACAGAACTATAAATCCCCCTTAAAGGAAAAGGCCTGGGTGTCCTGAATGTTTTACGAACAGCCGTGGACTTCTCAGCATATCAGGCCATCACATTTATAGTGTAAAGCACATCATCTATGGTAACACAAGGTGCGTTAACACCGGACCGGCACTGATTAGTTCTGGCATTTGTAATGCTACACTTTTACAGGTAGGATCCAAAAAATTTTAACGTGGAGCTTGAAACTAAACTGACAATGTAAGGCATTTAAATTCACCTTACAGACATGGGAGTGGTATCAATGCTCTAACTCTTGGCAAGAAACCAAATAAGGCATATTTCTCATAAATGTCAAACTATTCCTTTCAGGACAAAATTTGGGTGAACAGACCCTTTAAAAGGTTGTTGGACTCCGTACCCTGTGTGTCCTCAGATTGCAGAATGTGTACTTGTATCAGAGAGCCAGAAGCTGCACCTGAATTATAGAAGATGGTGTTGAACATAAAGGTTAGTAGCACAGGCAGCACTGATACACAGCTCAGGGAGTCAGGTGTTCATAAAACTGTAACATGCACTCATAAAACATCATTGCACTGCAGTTGCAAGATAAACACTGTTATACCCCCTGCCAAGGCCACTTAGTGAGAAATTACAGCTTTTTTTCTGAATTGGCGCCTGAAACAGCATCAGAGAGCGACGCTGCCACAAGTTACATCTTTAAAAGCACATAGATGGATGATGAAGTGCAGCATTTCATCAAGCGTAACTCATCGTCAACATGGCCTCCACTGCCGCACCTGTGAAGGGGGGATCATAAAGTTCCCAGCTGCTTCCATCCATTCAATAAAAATAAAGCTGAGAACAAAGTGTCTCAGCCTGTGTGATGTGTAAATTCAGAGCTACCTGTCATGCTTTCTCTCTGTGCGCTGTGGCTCCGCAGGGCAGCCGAGCACAGAGAGGTCTACTCAAAGTTTACTCAACCCATTACAGCATACAGCGTACAGTAAGAGGATTATATCACCAATCCCCTGATGTCACTGTAAAGCCACAGAGGCCTTAGCTCAGGGTGAACCCTCCCCTCCAACCCCTCCTCACCCTCTGCTGTCAGTGTGGCAATCAGTTCACAGGTTCAGACCATTTCCCCCTCAGGCCGGCGATGACAGGAGCCTCTGCACATGCTCAGATGCATTCTTTGACTGTTTGAGTGACAGGACAACTGACACGCAGGAAACAAAGGGCCATATGTTGTGAGCAAAGGTGTCATATAAAGCCATCAGGCCATTTGTTCTTTGAGACTGAGCTGCTCCTGTTTGGGCTGAGAAGAACTTAATCTGGAAATGGCTGTTCTGTCTCATCCACTAGCCAGAGGTCAAAGCTGGAGCTGGCTCCCAAACCAAAGTTTAGCTGTCCTGATCAGGCAAAATCAGCTCCACTCCAGCCTGGAGTGCAGGGGCAGATACAAAACAAGAATCTGGGTGGATTTCTGGGAGTTTTTTAAAGCTTTAAATGTATACCGTGATTTGTGTAGCTTCCTCTTGGATGCTTGCTGCTCATGGTCTGGCACCTGGTTGCTACCTTTTTACAAAGTCCTGACCTAACCTGTGCGCTGTACCCAGGAACATAACACAGAAAAATAATAATAAAATACAGGCTTTTGTATGAATCTATACATTTTTCAGGAAAATTCTGCAGAGTATGCCTTGTTTAGGAAAAACAAGCGTACCAGTTGTGAACTTAAAGACCCTCCAACACCCTTACAGCCCTGACTGATAAAGATCACCCCCAGCTCACACACTCAGTTACAGCTCTGACCACTGCACAACAGTTACATGAAGGCGCAGAGTTACAGCACAAAGAGGAGGCTCAGTGCATATGTTTATGGTAGCCTAATAAAATTAATGTATTCATGTACATCTGCTTACAACGTTTCAACAAAATAAAACAGGCCCATCGATGAGCAGGGTCATTCCTGTGTTTCCAGGGTCCCGTGTTTCCAGTTCTACATATGTGCTCTCCCAGGATCCAGTGTTCCCCAAGTGCTTATATACATTTCTGGGGACTCCCTGAGAGGAACTGCCCATTGGGGAGCTCCCCCAAGAGCTACATACCCTTGAGGGCTTTTTTTCCCTACTTAAAGGAACACTAATGTGGTGCACTGTAAGCTTGCCAGCAGTTGGTACATCAACGTCCCTTTCACTTTTATGAGTCAGAAGCATGTTGTATTTTCAATGTCACATATATGCTCAGTAAAGCCTGGCCTTCACTGTCGGACCATTTGTCATTGTTTTCTTCCATTTTTTTTCACTGCGAGCTGTTGTTTGTGTTTTGTGTTGTCTATTGTCTGTTAATTACAACAATCATGACAATTGTATATAACTCACCCATTCACATTTTATTAAGGCTTAAAGTTATACATATTCAAGGGCAGAGCTGCTTGAGTGACAGGCTGTCCCTCGCCTAAAGATGGTCACTTCAAAAAAACAAGATGGCGATGGCCAATATGCTAAATTCGAGGCTTCACGGTGGCTACATCCATTATTCTATACAATCTATGCTTACAATTTTGTTACAAACCAGAACTTTCACACAGAAATCACAATCATAACATGCCACAGTGAGCCATGATAAAAACAAACGAACACTGGCTTATCTGCGGCTAATAGGCCTACACAAAGTCTTCTGGGCTTTGAGACAATGATTATGACAATGATTATGTCATTGTAATCCAAAGCGTCAACTACATCTCTTTCAAAAGACATACGCATCATGTTGTTTAGGCATCCAATCAGCATGGATGATCTTAGACGTGTTACTATATTCAGTCCACTTCAGTGAGGGCCATTTCTTGCTTATGACAGTTGCTGGATATGTTACCAGTGCTTGGTTGAGTGGCTGGTTCCTCCATAGCTGATACATCTCATGGTGCCCATATACTCTGTATAACTTGCATTTACTGTAAATCTAACTTCAATATATGGCATCATATTTTAACATGTAATCAATTATCTGTTCATATATATATATTGTAATTATTCTTATATGAACTTCCAAAGGCCTGGGGACAGAGTAGTCAGTAGAAACAGTAACTCAGTTTCTAGCATTGAAGTTTACAGAATGTAAAACTGTCCCAAAAATAATGATCTGCAATTATAGATAACAATAAAACATTCAAGGCATCAATCAATACATACCCCAGATGCTACCAAAGGTGTTTGCAGATATCTCTTGATGAACTCAGATACAATAAAACAACAGCTATGAGTCATGCTCAACTTACTTCCTGATTATTGGTCACATGACATCCCTGTTACTGTCATGTGATTCTTAAAGTGACCATGACGAAATGCTGAAAAACACATAAACAAGATGTCGAACATATTAACTTTGTAGTAACAATACAGTCCTGAGTGGCTCTTTAGAGACGCCAGTGACAGTGAGTGTGAGTTAGCAAGACTACTAGCATGGGAACATTCAGGCCCATCCACAGGTTTTTCCTAACCTGATAGTCAGGATTCACCCAAAGCATCTCAAGATAAATCTGAGTGGCCACGAGATGATAGTCAGGATAAGACAACAGAAAAAAATGACGAACTAATGAAAATCTGTCCTTGTGAGGTGCTGGCTCGCAGGCAGGTATTAAAGAACGTGTGGGAAAGCTGCACACTCATAACTCAGGTGAAATCATTTACTTCACTCACTTAGGAAGATTGACGTTTCAGCAGACTTCAGGAGACGCAGCAGCATGTTGAGGGCCCGGCCTTGGGCTACAGCCACGGGTCTTTTTAAACAGCAAAAATATTTAATATAAATATGAATTATGAGCTCATGCAATCAATGAATCTTTTGTAGCTTGTCCCCGTCCTCTCACTCACATGCGGCACACACATATAGTATTGCCAACTTGGCAACTTTCTCTCTGGATTTAGTGACTCCTTAGAGCCTCTTAGAGACTTTCTTTCTGAAAAGTGACTAGCGAGGAATCTAGCAAGCATTATGAACTAATGGCCAGGCTACGACCTCAATAATAAACATTACACCCTTTCTAAATGTAGAGGTTGTGGCAGACCTGTTGTATTGGATTGCATAGAGATACCAAAAAATGGCCAGGGACTGTGACTTAAAGGGATAGTGCACCCAAAAATGAAAATTCAGCCATTATCTATTCACCCATATGCCGAGGGAGGCTCAGGTGAAGTTTTACAACACATCCTCACATCCCTTGCGTAGATCCCAGGGGAGAGGGGATAGCAACACAACTCCACCTAATGGAGGCTTACGGCAACCCAGATTCAAACGTCCAAAAACACAAACCACAAAATATCTCTATAGTGCTCGTCAATCTGGCTAAAAACAGAGTTCAAATGACATTTTTCCGAACAACTTTTTATGTCAGAACTTCAGGACACTTGGATCACTACGGACGAGCAGTATGGAGATATTTTGTGGTTTGTGTTTTTGGACGTTTGAACCTGGGGCGCTGTAAGCCTCCATTAGGTGGAGTTTTGTTGCTATCCCCTCTCTCTTGGGATCTCCGCAAGGGATGTGAGGACTCTTAAACTTCACCTGAGTCTCCCTTGGCATATGGGTGAATAGATAATGGCTGAATTTTTTTCTCATTTTTGGTTCTTTTCTTGTGAGTTACAGGATCGTTTGACCTCACAGTGTAAGAAGAAAGAATCACTTTTGTGGTTGAACTGGTCACACCTCATTGACATAAGTAACCTGTGACAAAGGGTCACAAGCAGATCTTACTTAAGTGTAAGGGGTCACAAGGCAAAAATTATTGTATCATATCGGACATAATATTACACAGGTAAGTCTGGTATTTTTTTATGTTTTTATTATCAGTGAATGGTATTAAAATAAGGGACGCACCATTCTAATACACTGGATTGGATGCTGACCTTGACCGACCCACATTAATACAGTTTCTTTGTCAATGTCATTATAATAATTTCAATTTAGTGCAGTTCTCACATTCACTCGCTCAAGGACGGCCATGGACTTAGATTTTAGTCCCACAGCAGCCCCTGGCCTCATTTTAAATAAATTATTCCATTGAGTTCCCTGGAGTGAGGTACACAGACTTTAAATTTTTTGGGAAAGAAGATCACTTGGATTGGATTGGTATTTGATGTTGGCAGGTATCCTGGGTTAAATCTGTGTTGGGGAGATAAAGTTAAAGTTAAATATCCTCAACTAACACAACTATTCTATAACATAGGAAGCCATCATAGTCCGAAAACAATTAAAAACACATGAAAAAAGGCATACTGTCGCATTTTGCTTTCACTGTTGTGTGTATTTTGTCCTTAGGGGCCACCGTAGCTGCTTCATCTGGTCATGTTATCATTCATCTGTCAGACTGGAGGAAACAAAAGGCAATGCCAAATCCAAGTGCAGCTCTCTGTAGTTTTCAATGTCAAAGACAACAAGGATCACTAAAGTCACTCTAATTGGCTAACCTTGGTCATGTATCGTCCTGTTCTCAGACCAGCTGTACTTTCCCTCCAGTCCACTCCTCTTGAGCACAGATGGCCCTCAAGAATGACGTCTGCCAGGTGACGGAGGTTTGCAACTCAGCATTTTGGTCGAGGTTAAGTGAAGGCTGCTCATTGTGCTTCGGGCCCTGGCGTCTGACTCTTACCTGGGATTAAGTCCCTCCATTAGTTAATCACCCTCACGCTAAACCTCCTAAGCCTGGCGCTTGAACAATAGAACACATCTCATACAATCAATCAACATTTTACAATGGTGCTGCTCAGCAAGATCACAGCGCCGGGCATCGTTTTATTCATATGGGCGATAAAATTGGTTGTCTCTGCTGTGACATCTGCTGAGTTTTATCTCTTCCCTCTTGCACCCACATGGCAGACATTTTAAGCAAATTACTAAACACATTCCCCCCCCGCCGGCGTGATCACTATATTGTCATTAAAGAGGTTTTGTTGCTTTGATGTCTGATGCCGTAACACTCATCAGGCAGTAAATGTCCAAACGCTGAGGGAACACTGTTGCGTAGGTATGGATAAGACTTTCTGTTCTTTTTAGATAACAGTCCTGTATCACTCAGCCATGCTTGACCGATTGTGAAATTTACCCAGGGTTCAAAGCGTCTGGTCACTCTGACCACATCTGTTGGACACAGAAAATAACTGGAATGACGGTTCTGAAAAACCACCACAACAGCATGAGCTCATCGTATTTGGCAATGATTAATTGACTTTTCCTTGATGTCATGTCACATTCAACAAGGAGGTCCACTTGATCCTTTTCTCACTGACAGTATACAGTATGTTTAGTACTTTTTTAAAAGGTGATGGTAGGGCAATTTCTGAAGAAAGAAACAAAAAAAAAATGGACATAAAGTGCCGGTTAGCTGCAGCATTTTCTGACAGAAAGATTCACAGTCTAATAGCCCCTGCTTTATGTCTGGTGTGCTTTTCCAAGGTGAGAGGAAAAAAAAACAGAAAAGGCATGGGAGAGTGTTAACTGTCTTCTGTAGAGCCATTCATAGTCCCTCTACCTCTGGAAATGCTGGTGAGGAATTCAGGGAATGCAACTTCTCGGCAGAGATCAAAAGGGTTGAACATTAACTGCTCTGAACTCTTCAGCGCTCCAGTGCTGCTCCCAGGGACTGCCTCTCAAGTTCAAGGGTCCCGCAGGAGCCCTGTTGAATGCTCAGTGTCAATAACAGGTACGTCACATGGAGCGGTTACACGTGAAGCCGCGGGTCATCCCCTCTCTCTGGCCCCACACACACATATATACTGGGAAATATACAAACCATTAGGTGCTTATTCAGTACGCACCTGCCGCTGCCACTATGAGGCAGAGCAGGGGTGACTTTCAGAGGGATAAACACAGATGTAAGCACATATGTCCGAGGAAAGTTAGGAGCCTGAAATGTTTTTCTGCGAGGCAAGCCGAGTACAGTACACGACATTCTTCTGCCGCATTTTTTCCACTTGTCTAAACTTTTGCAATAACTGAACATGTCTTTTGCAAGAGCTGCCAGGTCTTAACCTGAGGTGACAACTGCTCTCCAGATGAGCTCTCAACACCGGTCTAACACCTGCAGTGTTTGAGGCCTGCAGGGCTTCGTCTTTGTCGGACACTTTGAATAAACCCGACTGGGTGCCGCCCGTATCTAGGAACTGTCAGAGCAGGCTGCAAATGAGTGGACCTAAAGATAAATCATCCAGATTAGGCACCATAAATAAGTGATCTTTGTACTGAGATGCCCCTGGTCCTTTCAGTCCACCTGCTGACGGCTGTTAAAAGCAGTCTGATTAGTTAATGAGCTCATCTGAAATTCGATTCGGTTCAGTTAATGCACTTTATTTCAGGTCACAGAAGGAGAAAATTAAAGAAAGAGACAGTCAGCACCAGTTGATTGATCAGAGGAAAAAGCACCCACACATATCCAGCATGCACACAGACACACACATACTACAGCTGAGGAGGGATTAGTGTCAAACGCTACAACTATTGTACATACAGTATCTCTTTGCGGAGGCCTTGGCAGCGTTCCCAGGTAGTAAGCAGCTACTACTGAACAGGGCTTTGGGTGGGTGCCATGTTTTGACAGTGAGGGATGGGGACGTCCATGCAGCAGCTGTGGGTCTCTGTCACAGGGCAGGAATGGGAGGTAAGAGGGTTCACTGGGTGACGCTGCAGTGGAGGCGCCCTCTCTTGTAAGAGTCTCAACCCGCTTCCTGCTGGGGGCCTGGACAGATTTATGGCCCAGCAAATGAAATGTTAAAGCAGGATGTGTTGAGGAACCGGAAACTTGGGCGTGGATATATCTGCATATGTCTGCTATTATAACAGCTTGTGTGTAGTGAACTATCACCCTGTTTTTAGTAAAACTTTGTCAACACCTCACCACGCACATTTAAAGCGGGAATCTGGGACCGCCTTGGTAGCCGAGTGGTTTCGGCGCATGCCACATTACAGAAATGTCCTGGGTATAAATCAAAACTTGGGACCTTTGTTGCTGTCATACCCCGCGCCCTCTCCCATTTCCAGTGTCTCTACTCTGTCAAATACAGGCCAAAATAACAAAATAATCTTTAAAAAAAAGTAGAAATGTGTTTGTTTCTGTCCAAATGCACTGAAAGCATCTGACGGGCATCTTAAAGTATTGTGTTAAATGGCTGAACACGTACCAAAAGTGTTAGCCCTACTGACTTGAAATCCAACAATCAATCATATCCCCGGATATGCTGGCTGAAAATATGGTGGATGAAATACTGCCTAGTTCCATGTCTGACTCTTTGGCTTTTACACATATATCTTTGGGAAATACCAGTCACAGACAACAGAAGACCCCCAGGTAAAAACAGCTATCTAGACTTAGCTGCACTTACAAGCAATTACCCTGAAATTCACAAAGAGACACACATGCAATTCGAATTTTAAAGGGGAACTAATGTTTTTTTCAACCTGGGCCCTATTTTCCGATCTACTTTTGTCTAAATGAGTGATAGGATGTTTAATATTTGACATTTCTCCAGTACGAAGCTAGGGCTGACCTGCCTGCAGCCCGTGAGCGCGCGCTATATTAAA